>NC_143556.1:16057500-16152500 GCF_054136105.1 Typopeltis vanoorti
TGCGCACAACATTTTGACCGAGAGTTTGGGCCTTCGTAAATTGAATTCATGATTTGTCACCTACAAGTTGACCGACGAACAAAAAATGTATCGAATTGAACACTACAAGGCGCTCATTAAAACGACTCGTAAGGCCTCGCACTTCCTTGAAACCATCGTTACTGCTGACGAAACATGGTGTTTCGAGTCCCGAAACAAAGCGCCAGAGCGCTGAATGGAGACCACCAGAAGAGGGGTGTCCGAAACAAGGTCGCTTGGAGAAGTCAAAAGTAAAGACAATGCTGATTTGTTTCTGCGATTCCAAGGGCATTATCCTCAAAGAATTCGTTCCGCCTGGCCAAATGGTCAATGGTGAGTTTTATCTCAAAGTTTTGAAGCGATTGATAGCGAGAATTCCTCGCGTACTGCATGAATATCGTGACGACCGACCATTCGTCAAAACACACTGTCACTCTTGGCACTATAACTCGACTTCTAATGAAACCAATGTCATAAACAGTTGACACAACACTAATGAAAGTTGCCGCTTTTGACAACAAAAAGATACAACAGGTGGCGCCACTAGTTTCTTCTACTTTCGAAAAGTTCCGTTTCTTTTTGGACAGTGTGTAGATGCGTTTTCAAGCCAGTTTAGGCTTCCAGTAAGCAATCGGCGGTGGTGGTCTAACCCCGGGGGGGGGGTGAAGTTCATCTCCCATCTAAAGACAATCACAAACACCCATTTCCAGTGCGGGATTCGAACCCCCAACCTGTTGGTTGGAGAGAGGATACGATACTTCATCCATAAGAAATCTAACATTCGAAACTTAAAGTAGGTAAAATCCTGTCATCTACAGATTCTCCTGGCACTCTCCTGGTCCGTATCTCCATCTTCTTCTGTTAAAATGAACATTCTGTAAACAGGGAGACTCCAATTATCTTTATCAAATTTCATGATTGCGTTCTAATCTCAATTTATTCCTATGAACTAAGAGGAATTCTACCCGAGATTCATTCGCCCGCAGAACCAAGGGTTTCCTTTAACGGTGCACTTAAAGGAAACACTTTACCAAGTGTATCCTTAAAGGAAAAGTTTATAACTACTTTGCTTAGTAAACAAGTAATAACTGTTGGAATTTAGATCACTTTCTGAGTCTGATAACATGGGATAGCCATCAAGATTATGAGAGCAATGTACTGTTCTTGAAAGGCTTGGGAAATACAAATCATTTCTTGGATCGTAAACCATTGGAGAATTCGCGTGGATGTATGAAAGCACGCTATTCGACCCAAGGCTATTACCACTAATAATAAAATCTATGACTCCTTGAAAGGCTTCTGAAGTACGTTTTAAATTTACGTCCTTAGTTTTGTATTTTAAATAGTTTATTTACATTTTGTATTTTATGTGCATTCAAATGTTATTTACATACTGAGCACTTGCTTATGTGAAGAGTACTGTACGGCGCTTGCTTTATACTCTGAGAATGTTTTTTTCATTCTAAAGTTACCATGAACATCACGTACACCGAAAAATCCTGAGGCTGGAGACAACTTATGTTACATGGGAACATAAGTTGTCTCCGGTCACTCAAAAGATACCATTTGAGTGATCGATACCAATCAGTGAAATGGTATCTCAGTGCAATTGTAGTCTGTAGTAGTCAAAACACAGACTATACTGGAATTTAAGGAGAATGGCTTGTACACGTATGCAGATGTACGTAAGATCTACAGGTGAGGCCAGTAGTGAGGCCAGCTGTGACGTATGCTATGGAAACTGTGGCCCTGAGGAAAAATAACATCAGCAGGATGGAAGTAGCGGAGATGAGATTGCTTAGGTGGATATGAGGTGCTACCAGAAAGGAGTTGTCTGAGAAATGACTATGTAAGGAGAATGGTGAAAGTTACGAACTTAGGAGCAAAGATACAGGAGGCAAGATTGAGATGGTTTGGTCATGAGGAGGGAGGAGGGAGGAAAAGTATGTGGGAAGAAAGTTCATGCAGATGGATGTGCAGGGGAGGAGGAGAAGCGCGGGCGGCCAAAGAAGAGATGGAGGAAGATGGTGGAGGAGGACTTGAGGATGAAGAACTTGGATGTGGCTAAAGCCCAAGACAGGAAGTTGTGGAGGAGACTCGCACAAACAGAGACCCTACTTAAGTGGGAAAACCTGCAGAAGAAGATGATGTACTTAAGCGTGACTCAGGCAGCGTAAATGAAAATACTTGGTCAAGTGGGTCGTAACTGTAAATAAACTACAATACTAAGGAAATGAGGAGTAACCACCCTATTGCGTGGGATCTGGTTTCGAAATCCTGCATGGTCTTCGCATAAAGCGTAAAATAAGAGTACTAAACATGGACGGGTTTTGTAATCAATCTGGAAGGGCCATGTAAGTGTCAAGGATTATTATTATTATTGTTCTTGTTGCTTTTTCGAATCAATGTCAGCGATGACAGTTCTTTGCAACCTTGATAGACGGCACGATGAAGCTAAAGTTAATAAGTGAAAAACAGAACGAATCCGTTGTCATAACAACGCAGGAAAGCCTCTAAACCTAACTTGCAAGATGATGGCTTTAGGCTGTACATAGTAGATCGCGAATATCGCTAGAGCGACATCCGAAGTTGACTACGTATAACAGCCTCTTCAATCGTGAACAGTATGAAACTACAACCGATCGAATTCTACCATTAAATGTTTTGTTGTTAGGAATTAAAAGGGTCAATTGTTCCTTTAGCATCATAGATTTAAATTCGACATCAACATTGGCTACAACATTAGCGTATCCTTTAGATGTTACCGAATTTCATACTTGCTGTTTCTCTTAAATGATTTCCTGTTTTCATTCTATCACACTCTTGAGTGAAATCGATAAGCGGAGAATAAAAACAGACAAATTAAAGGACCTCTTCTGTTTTTAATCGAAGACTACACCCAGCTATTATACCTCTTTTCATTAGAAGTATTTGATGCAGTTTCCCCGCTAGATCCATCGTCGCCAACCGGATCAATATGATAAACACGTCCACAGCCTTAAATGCTTTCTCCACAATCTTTTTATTTTATTTCAAATTCTTCCCTCTGTAATTACATTCTGCATTTCCACACTCGCTAAAGTTTAGACAACAAATTTACCAGAGCCTCATCTAGAATTCCTAAAAGAGTGAGGGATACGCGATAAGAATTTTAATTGCCTGCACAGAGCATTCCAAGATGCAAGAAGACAACCTGTAAATAATCGACCGTGCTTTGTCTCTCGCGCGTTCTGCTGCAGTATTTTTTTTTAAAAGATTTTTGTTTTGTTTTTATTTCTTCAACTGTTGCGCTTGGCCTGAAAATGTCAGATAGTAAATGAGAAAATTGTTTCTTCTGTTTGCCGCTAGATGGCCCACGAGTAGATCAAGATTAGAAGAATTCATCGAATGGTATACGGTAGGATTTTTTTTTTTTATTTATCTGCCATGTCATTTGTTGTCTAAAAATGAGATCGGAAGTTCCCAAGTGGTTCCACTAAAATGTTCCCAAACAATTTATTGAGCAATTCTTTGATGCTTTACTTTTTTTTGTTTCGTACTCGTTTTAGTTAATTCACAAAGAAATCCTATTTGTACTTTGTGCTTTCTAATATTAAACTGAATTTTCCTGATGCAATTGGAATTATACGTAAATATTTATTGTTTGATAGACTAAGATGGTGAGAGATATTACTGAATAGACGAATGCAGGAAATGACAGAGGACGTACGAAGTTGATGTGTGTCGAATACTAAAGACCTTCTCCAGACATACACACCAGAGGGAATGGAGAAGGGCCATTGACCGAACACCCCCCCTCTCTCCACACAATCGAAGTCATTCACCAGTATGGTGATTGACTTCGATTTTTCTTTTAATCGGACCGCTTGGAAAGAAGATCAACGAAAATTCCCATGTATAAGATGCATCGTGCCATGTAACAAGTCACGCGTTTATAGCCGGTCTAAATTGGGGGAATATGATGTTCCCAAGACAGTGCAACTGTGTCCGGGTGAAATAACTACTAGACGGAACTGAAGAAGATAGAAAGAGGCGTTGCGATAGGATGCCAAGTTGCTAATTGCTGAGAAATGGGGGGGGGGGGCATCCCAGGTCAACAACCAGTGATACACCATACAGAGATGGAAGTGCAAAGAGTCAGCTCGTGGTGCTATAGTTCGCCCACCGATTTGAGGTCCCTCGAAACTACTGCGCATGTCAGAAAAAGGAGAATCCATTCCGATAATAGGGTAATCAGTCTGTCTTCTGGGAGGTAATAATAAACAAACTGAGTTTGTTTATTATTACAGGTCAGAAAATTTAGCTTTTCTTTTACGAACATTGCTGTTTTTAAAGTGTAACTATTTTGCTTGTATAACAGTCGGAAAAATGTACGTAGAGTGTTAATACGTGCAAATACTGCGTTCTACATAAAACAATGTCACTTCGCTCCATGATAAGTTTCCTTTTATTCTGGGACTTTTTTAAACAAAATCCGATTTCATGAAGTATTTTCCTTAAAGTTTCTCTTTTCCAAGGAAAATTAATTTTTTCTTTAAGCACAGGAATCAATTTCGGAACAGTTGGCGCTCTTTTCTCGAATACGTAAAATTCGTGAATAGCTCTTCTTATAACGTCTACATCAAAATCATTCGAAGCTACGGTTTCGATGGTTTTCTTTACTCTGGTGCTTTTTTTTTTAGGAGATTTAAATTTTGGCTTACCTTCACCTTTTGATTCCCTACGAATTCTTTTAACAGTCGACCCCGATACGCCCGCAATTGCACTTGCACGTTTGATGACTTGAGAAAGGGGAACAAGAAGACGGCCTTCTGACGATTCTTTTTCGCAGAATGTCAGCACATTATTCAATATTCTTTTGCAAGGGCTACTGAAACGTGTAACAATAGAACTTGTTGACTGTACTGGATCCATCATACAAATTAATAATAAAAAAATAATGCAAAAAGAGAACAACAAAAATCAAGCTAGTACTAGTCCAGCGACAGACAAGAAAGCACGTGATTTCGCATGTTGGTGACCAATTCGTACATCCTTCATTTCTTTCTCCCCTTCAGCATGAATCTACTATTCTTGGCACAAATCCAACAAGGGATCTAGAAATGGTGGGCGAACTATACCCGCAGGAATCATTGCATTCTGGACAATGCAATGATTCCTACGGAAGTGTTTCTGCAAGCCAACGCACTATGTTATAAGACTACTGCTGCTGTAAATGCGTGGTTTGTGCATATGAACGTCAGCACACTTGACTGGCTTCCACACAGCCCTGATCTCAACATTATCGAACATCTGCGGGATGAACTGGAGCGCGGATGAGATGAACAGACATCCATTGCACAACAGTCCACTACTTCATTCCATGCCTACAGGAAGAATGGTCCAAAATTCCCATTGATCGCCATCGTACGCTGGTGGAAAGTATTTCCGTTAGGGTTGCTGCAGTCATCGCAGCAAAAGGTCATACATCTTATTAAGGTGGTCCCCCATGGCTGTTTATTCTTCACACTATGGCGCCCGTTGATGTCTTTCCAAGCAGTGTACGTAAACCCAAACTGGACGATATATCATAACTGTATCGTGTCAACTGTTTATGACATTTGTTTCATTAGAAGCCGAGTTATAGTGCCAAAAAGAACGGTATGTTTTGATAAACGGTCGGAAATTGAGTTTCAAACAGAGAGCAGCGATTGACTTTTGTGTTAAACTTGGTAAGCGTTTTACCGAAACGCGTCAAATGCTTCAAAAAGCATACGGTGATGAATGCTTATCCCGTACTCAAGTTTACGAGTGGTTTAAGCGATTTCAAAGTGGTCGTGAGACGCTTGAGGACGACGAAAATCCGGGCCGTCCAAAAACTGGACTGAGCGAAGTTAACATCCAAAACGTTCGTGATTTCATCAATGAAAACCCTAAATTGACCGTGAGATTGATTGAAGATGAATTGAGGATTCCAAAAAATCAACTGCGCACAACATTTTGACCGAGAGTTTGGGCCTTCGTAAATTGAATTCGCAATTTGTTCCCCACAAGTTGACCGACGACCAAAAAATGTATCGAAATGAACACTGCAAGGACCTCATTAAAACTTCTCGTAAGGACTCCAACTTCCTTGAAACAATCGTTACGGGTGACGAAACGTGGTGTATGAGCCCGAAATAAAACGCTAGAGTGCTGAGTGGAGACCACCAGAAGAGGGGCATCCGAAAACATGTCGCTTGGGGAAGTCAAAAGTAAAGACAATGCTGATTTGTTTCTACGATTCCAATGGCATTATCCACAAAAAATTCGTTCCGCCTGGCCAAACAGTCAATGGTGAGTTTTATCTCAAAGATTTGAAGCCATTGATAGCGAGAATTCGTCGCGTATGGCATGAATATCGTTACGACCGACCGTTCGTCAAAACATACTGTCACTCATGGCACTATACCTCGGCTTCTAATGAACCAAATATCATAAACAGTTGACACAACACTAATGAAGATTGCTGCTTTCGACAACAAAAAGATACAACAAATGGCGCCACTAGTTTCTTCTAATTTAGAAAAGGTCAGTTTATTTTTGGACAGAGGGTATATATATATATACATATAGGTTTCAATTAAATATACATATATATTATTATTATTAGTAGTAGTAGTATTACTCGACACCTCTAGGGAGTCCAAAGACTCATCGAGGGACACCTGCTCTACGACTTTGTCTCCAGCATTCAATACGCCATCTACTACCCACCATCACCACCACTAGTATTATCACAGACGATCACAAACATCCATGCCCACGGCAGGATTCCAACCCGTAGCCTTTTGGCTGAAGAGCAGAAATGATAACCACTCTGCCAACAGGCAGGAATATATATTATTTATTTCCTATATATACAGTATATTATTAATATATATATTTCCTTAAATTAATTTTCTTATTTGAGTTTTCAAATTGAATCATGACCTAGTTCAACTATCGGTGATGATGAATGCGTGATTGCCATCCAGACATAAGCATATCATCATTGAAGACCGAACTCTCTTTCATCACATATTTATGGCCCCCTCAGTGGACTATATGCAGAACCGTTTATTGTCACCACATTCTTACATCGGCACCTCCCCCCTCTAAACTGCTATTCTAGCAGCACGCACGCACATACACAGACCTCAGGCAACTATTGATTGTTGGCATAAAAGTGGCGTCTCTTAGGCAACAGAGCATGTGATTTGTGTGGCCCTGCCACTAGTCACAAGATCCACTTTATTTCTGCAGCATCTAATACAAAGCAAGTTCGCTTGCGTGTACCACACACAGATGTTGTTATTAATATCTCGAAATTGCAAGTTGATGTAGTTATGTAGACCAATAGAGAATTGTTAATAAATAAATGAATATTTTAATTTAAGTACCTCAGTCTTAGTTTCTAAGACTTCCAAAATTTACTGTTGCGTCTATTTAATCGTTGTAATTTGAAGTTTCTGCAATCTATCGTTCTCTTTTGAATGAGAATATTATTACACCAGTTAATTATTGGACTAAAGTGTCTACCGATCTTTTGCTTCTATTGTAATGTTTAATATTTATTTTACTTTGATTGGCTTCTTTATTTCTATCGTCATTAAACCCACTTTGTTTATATGTTTACTTCATTATAGATATTCAAAGCGAAGCCGCTATAAAATATTTCTTTAATGTCCTACAAATGTTTCCATACTAGTTTTAATCGCTTTAAATAGACTAAATTTGTTCTCTTTTATTATTGGCAAGTATTGATAGTTCAATAATTTAAAACGTTTATATGCATTTACATATTTATTATCTCTGGAGATTGTGCTGACCTTGGTAACTAGACTGCGTAAGTTAAATCCCTAAAAATAAATAGTCGTTTTAAAGTACTGTATTCTTAAAGCTGTAGTAATGTTGTTCGTTGCGACTCTGAGGCCATTTTGGTTTTTATTGTGTGGATCATAAAAGACAGAAATTCATGCTTCGTATCATAATACTTTTCAGTGACATACATAAATAGATATTAACATTTATGTCAATATTTGTATTTAATGTTATATTATTCGATGTCTATTTTATTCTGCATAGTCTGTATTTAAATTTATATTTAATTATTTTTAATAATTAAATGTTTTAGAAAATATTTTGAAGTTCGCGAACATCTGAAAGACATCCTATGTGGTTCTTCGCCTCCGGAAACTTGGCAACTCTTCGTAATCTCCTTACTCCATTTACTACGATAGAAATAAGGACGATAGAAACTACTTCCACATCCGTTTAAGAAATGTCTGCAACAATTAAATATAAACAGAATGAATACGAAACTAAATCCCATCTAACACGTCCTCTGCAGAAATAATAGAAAAAGACGAAACTGCTTTTAAAGCGCTGTGCAGTTATTTCGCTATTTGAATCAAAAAATGAATATACGAATAAATATTCATCCCTTCTTCAATAGCGTCTGTAACACATTTGCATAATAAGCTGCACAATGGAAAAAGGAAACAGACTTATTATTATTTTCCCTCACGCTATCTCACAGAGCTCATAAATCATACATCGCACTAATATTTGACACCCAGTTCGTGTTTACAAGCACTTTTCCAGTTAGAAACTGACTTACATCATGTCGTTTTCATTTTCTTTTTCGAAAAGTTTCTCTACTGAATTAAAATATCTTTTTATCAGTCGTGGTGTGTTACAGACTCGTATGTCATATCTACACTGTGCTCCAAAAGTACGACACTCCAGTATACGTGCATATGTAAGGTTGCATTCCGATCAGTATAAAATAATTTATAAACTAACTTCGTTAATCGATGTTTGGAAATTTATACTATATGAAGGAAGAATGGCAGATTTTATGTAAAACCACACACTCTAATTTGAGAAAATTAGTTGCAAGTGCGTTACAGATACAAATGGAGAAGGAGATGACGATGAGCATAGAAAAAGATTTGAATTATACAGTTTAGTATAATTCAAAATTACTTAAAAATAAATTCATTATCATAACCCCAATAATGTTCTAAAATAAAACCTATAACAAATGTTCTGTCTTTAATTGTAATGTCCAAATATTTAAAGAGACGGAGTAAACACGATAAGCACTACGAACACTCTACTACTGGCGCAAACTGCAAACAGCAGTGGAACTGTGCGACGGACAGTACCGCATTACGCTAATAGCTCGCATCTCACTATGACGTGCGTATGCTTGCGCGCGTAGCAATATGACACTGTGGTACTGCTGCTAGCGTCCTTCGTCCTCCTAAGTGCTACAAGATGGATTTTTATTATTTTTTATACAAAATAAGAGAATTGTATAGGATTGTTGATGATAAAATTAAATATTACAAGCAAATATAAATAAATATATTTATATATCGAGAAAAATTAGGGTGCTGCAGTTCCTATGCATGAGCCCCTCCCCCCTGCCTGATAAAATACCAGAAAGGAGAAACAGATGCGTTTGTAGATGCAATTTGGGCCCATTCAGAAGAACCACAGAAAAAACTGGACAAATGGAATAGTGTGACAGAGAACCATGGCGTACATATTATTAGGGAAGGGCGAGAGCTTGTTTTAAAATCGTACTGGAAATGTAAACATTGATGGTGTTAGAATCAATGGATAAGATTTCAAGAGCAGTGAAAACTTGAAGATCTGGTAAGTTTTTACTTTATGGTGATGGAAGTTTAGACCAGGAGATAATGAGGAGAATTTCACTGGCCAAACCTTTTTTAATGATATAAATTATCTACTTTAGGACCGTGTGGTCCCACTTAAGTGCAAGCTTTTGATTAACAGAAGTTACTTTTTGTCCATTTTGAGACACGAATGTTGGAAAAAACAAGGAAAGATAGAATAAGACATGTGAAGATTAAGAACAGTTTGGCACTAGAAAGTGCTGAAGAAATACTTGTGAACTCTCGCTTTAAGTCGTTTGGACATCTAATCAGAATGATCTTAGAAGGAATATCAAGAAGAATGTATGGAATGAAACTGGAGGGGAAGAGACCAACAGGAAGACCACGGAATCCATGGAGAGAAGAGAGAAGATCAACCTGAACTGGCACTGGGTTCATGACCAGAAGTTAGGATAGAAAGAAGTGGAGAGATTTGATCTGCCTGACCTGGCAGTTTCTAAGGAAGAAAGAGGCAAATGAGATGCTGCAACAAGTTCGGTGAATTGGGATGGGTTGCAGTAAGAGATTGAAAACTTACATTCAGATCATGTCTTTAACAAAATCGCAACTGTTAGGAAAGAAGAAGAAATAAGATTTTATCAGATTTTAAGTTTTTTAAATCGTTTATATTCGGGCGCCGTGCAATGTTAAATTCCGATTGGTCAAAATAAGGATGCGAAATAATTGAGCGTGACATTACTCGTTCGACACGTGTGTTTATAATTTATCACGAGTGTTTTTGTGTCATCCTACTGCTTGCAGGAATCATCATCCTAACGGGCCTTTGGATGAGTTTAACAATTTAAAGCCTCGTTAACATTTCTAATGAACTGCTACGTAAACAACTTTTAAATAATTCAAAGAGAGAACGAAATGTTTGCTGACACGGGAAATGCATGCGAATACTAAAAATATTCCAGACAGAATGCACAATTTAAGCAAGGCTATATTTTAGAAACATCTAAGACATAAATGAAAAAAAGAAAGAATTAAGACCTGTACCGAATTCAAATGAAGCTTCAAAACACAAGACATTTAAAAGAAGACATCAAAACTATTTTATAACATTTCATTTGGTGTTTGTTTTAATACCAACTTAAACAAGATATATAACTCTAGTCTAATACCGTCTTTCAAAAAAAAAATAAATAAAAAAGATATATAATCCTTCCCTATTTTTTCGATAAAATGTTTTAAATATGTATTATGTTACCTCTTTACCTATTCGTAACAAGCAAATGTACACCAAGCGAGAGATTTACGTAGATTCCAGCAATACTATTAACAAAATCCTTCCCGCATCGCCAGTGTGTTTGTCTGTTTATTTACTATCCTTTAGGGAGTTTATACTTCTGATAGGGTCACAACAAATAGATTATCTTAGCTAAGATATGATTCTTTGATATAAGTTCCTTAATAAAACTACTTAATGTAAAGATGGGGTGGTCATTTACTGTTTAAGAAAGCCTCTTCGGTGAGTGCACAGCACGCAAAAACCTCATCACGGGTCTGACCATTTAATACATTGAGTCCGATTTCTTTTTGGTAAACATATTTTTACATGATGGAATGTCGTTTAGAGTTTTAACATTGCTGTAGTTGGATTTTACACTTTTTTTTCCCACCATGATGGTATTGTTTATCTAGCTTAGACACACAGACACACGCACATCTGAATAGCCTGTTACGTCAATGGGGAAACTACAAATGCGGGTATGTTTACACTAGCGCTAACTTGCAGATCTACCAGAAAATGAAAGAAAGGCTTTGTGCAAACAGCTGCAAAATCCTCTAGAGAGAGAGAGAGAGAGAGACAGGAACCGGAATATCGAGGCAACTATGTCACTGGACTGGAGATTTATAACCAGCAGTCCTTTTGTTGAACAATGTTTCACAGCCTGATTTAGGAAGGCTCAATCTGGCAGATTGCTATACCCACGTGAACTCCGGATATCCTGGGGGGTGGGGGCCTTGCATTGTTCTACAGTTAGCTGTTAACTCGAAACAGTCGCATTCGCAGAAGATAAACGCATGCAGATGTGGCATGAATGCCGACTGGGCGGCAAAAGTTCATATCTGCGAAGAAAGATGGAGCCATTGCGAACATACGAGGAAATCGAATTTATGCTCACGTAGAAGAAACTGTGAGCTAATAAAGGATGTTTACTACAATAAGCTAGCGCCATTTTCTTTAAGCAATTGGTATCAGATCTTTTCGCATTTATATAAACCTTTGTTTGGCAATAGCAGAATTATAAATTAGGTGAATTCGATCCTAAACAAGTCTTATTAGGAGCATAATTATTTTTCTGATTATAACAGAAACCTCTCTTTTTGTCGTCATAATTGAAAGACTATACATAATGTTTAGATGGATTTATACCACAATGGATATTGAATTTAAATAAAATAATATTCTAACTTATTTTTATTCCTAAAACGGGAGTTGAAGAAATTCTTTTAGCTCGATGTCTTTAAATCATGCTTGCTCATGATTTAAAGACATTGAGATGAGCATACTACAAATCGCTGACGCCATCTCGTGATCCTAAACCATAACTGGTATTATTAGCCGAAAGAGTGCGCATGCTACTGGAGATTTTTTGCGTTTCGGTTTTTCATATCATCCGTGCACTTGAGAAGCTGCAAGACCTCAGGGAAATCAATTCTCTGTGTGGGCTGGAGTTAAGATTAACTAACTCAGGAACTAACTGGCAAAAAGCCTTCCGAAACGTTTCTCTAGACTGTGAGTGGAGTCGAACCCGTATTGTGTCTTTTTTCTGATGGTGTGGCTCTGGAACTAGAAACGTTACCACGTGATTACTATTGTTTTTTTTTATTTATTTATGTGAGCAATTCATCAATAATTATTACGAGATGGTAAACTCCTCAAAATGTCTTTTTTTAATTAAAAATGAGTTCCTTTTAATGATGTTTTAAGGCAACAAAAGTTTATAAATATGGAGAAGGAGTCTGACAGATTTTGAGTTTTCGAGCAAGATTAGGTTTTTGTTGGAAAAGCATTGAAATATAGAGTAGCTCTGACATTGCAAAATATCCTATGACATCAAATTTCAAATTAAAGTTTATGAAATCAGGAATTTGGTAGTTATTTTATATATAAATACCTTGAATGTTTAGATAAATTTTATTTGTAAACAAAATTATGTGCCCATTCAATAGACAGAATTCCTAGTGACTGAAAGTTGAATTTATTTCAAAGCCGCCCCATTCATAGTTAGACTAGCATGATGTTGAACAACACAGTTGGCATGATATTGTGCGCGAAAATAATAATAAAAGATGACTGGAATGGTTTCTATCCAACATTCCTCATTGAAATATCAGAGTGTAGTCGCTGAAGGAGCTGGACATCGATGGCAGAAAAATTTAATGGGAAATTCCAGACTACTTCAGCAATATATCAGAAGAGAAATGGCGAAGATATCTGCTAGCAAAACATAAAATGGCAATTTTCTCTCTCTCTCTCTCTCTCTCTCTCTCTCATATCTCTCTTTATGGAATGCAGATTTATTTTCTTTTTTTTTTTCTCCAGTTTTCAAAAGTAAATTACTTAAAGTACTTTAGAACCAATCAAGAGTGTTTAGCCATATCGAAACAAACACACTAAAGGATGAAACTTAAAAAAAAACTGCTCTTCCATCACATAAATCATTAATCCCCTTATCCATTTCTAGCTTGACAATCTTTTGTACTTCTACTACAAGAAAAATAAATTAAAGAAAATGTTAAGGTTACAAATCTAGCCACTGGATCAACCGACACTTCGTAGCATCACAATTCTTCTGTGATCACTCTGGGAGGATTACTCAACTGCAAGTTGATCCATTCTACTGACGGATGAATGGATATATATTAAAACATAATAGGAAATATTTCAGCAAACACCCTGGAATACACCACGTGATCAGCAAACTGCAATGTGGTTCGCGCATGAGTAACCCGAAGATCACAGTTTAGATGCATTCGTCAGAGGAGACACTGATGAGCTCGCGACTACATACGCCTGGTGAATGAAGCCTAAACATCACGCTGTAAGGGGGGGGGGGATCTGTTTATCTTCACGCGCGTCACAAATGCATCTGGTGTTGGGGAAAAGCCTCTGTGAAGGCTACGCTGAAAATACACTTGTTCCGATGCGTGGCTTTGCAGGATTTTTTACCTGGGTGTAATCAAGATAATTTATGAGGTTTCTGACAACATAATCAAGTGGATGGAGTGCTTTGCATTCCCCTATAAACGAGGCATCTTTTATTTTAATAACACTCGCATTCTCTTAGCTCCGAAGATGAAATATTCACAACCAAGCGATATGAAATTTGTATATCTTGCAAGACCACATGAAGATGACGTCACTTGCAACACTTTTGTTTATACTGCAGTTACTTAATAGTAAACTCCTTCATAATATTCCAGAGCAAATTATTAATTCAAAACAGACTAGTTACTACTGAAGCAGAATACATAAAAGAGAAAAAACAGATACAAAGTAAAGAACATCATAGATTTTAACACACCCACATACAAACGTCCGTCAGAAAACTAAGCCGGAGAATTTCGATATGGAAGTTGTCCAAGGAAGCTAATAACAAGCAGACATTTGTAAAAAGTAGGAAAATGGAATGCTGCGCGTCGCCTCAGTGGAGCCATTGAAGCCTCATTCCAACAGTTGACCAAAACAAAAAATAAATGATGAATTCAATGCTTGTTCCCAATATGGAAGTTGCATATATTGATGGCAATAATTAAACGTGAGATAACTATTATCACATCGTAGTTCTAAAATATTTGGTTGGTTTTAATGGTTTCCTTGCCGATAATAATAATAATGAATAAAATGTTTATTTTATAAATAAATTCTTATTTTTTTAAAGTAAATATTAGACGAAGAAAACTATTGATTGAGAAAATATGAGCCAGCTAATTTTGTAGGAGTATATTTATCTTGCGTTGATTGGCTATTTCGAAATTGATTGGCGCGTGGCAAATGGAGGCGCCCTATTGTTCCATGCGATTCAGTGCTGACTTTGCACATAACTAGGAAAGAATGCATTTCAACATATATTATATAAATAAAAATTACTTGCCCCCAATAATCTATTCAGATAAGTATTCGTTTTGGCATTCCTAGAGCCGGCCCTCTTGACGAGATTAAGCTATATTAACATCATCAGTTAATTGATATTCGCTTACCTGGTAGTTATCACAATTCTGCGATAAAACCATAACTTACGCAACTTAAGTACCACATTGATGACACCCTGAGCGCAATTATACTCATAAGCCAAAAACAGGGTGACCATTTAGCTGGTTTCAGGCCAACCGGACTGCCGGAAACAAACCAGTGGTAGAGCTATCTAAGATATCGAGTCCTCTCGTCCCCATGAAAACACCAGCACCTTGGCCGCTAATTCTTATCTGGAGATAGTTTCGGACTAGGTTGTGCCCTACACCGGATATTGTCTTGCCAGACTCTTCCGGCAAGACAATATCCGGTGTCACGAGGTTCACATTTGTACAAGCATCGTTCGAAGGAGCATATTCAAAGAATCCGTGCGCTTCCATGGCGGCCTAATTCTCCCGATTTGAATCTCATAAAATATCTATGGGGTTACAAGGAACGCAACATCAGCCGGTTGACGGCAACGCTTTGCTCTGTCGTTGTCCTCCTAGACGTAATTCTGTCTATTTGGACCAGAATACCCCTAGCGGAGCCAAGCGGTTATGTAGACGAAAGGAGGACCAACACGCTACTAGGCAGGTGATCATAGTATTTAGGCTCACGAATGTGTATTCTTTATCAGGAAGAATTACAAGACTTTCTGTTAGATTCATTTTAAATCTTTATAGAATCACAAGAATGACACATTGTCATCAGATTCCATTGTACAGTTTTTTAAATAAATTAGTCTTGTTTCTCAAAAACCACATAATTTTTGTTAGATCACCTTGACTGTATCGTAGAGGTGATTATGATGCCATTGTCCTCGGAGTATGGTATTAATTATCTCCATTTTATGGAAAGTCCCCCCCCCACAAGAAGTTGTAAACTAAAATTACTATCCCATGTGAAGAAGAAGAAGAGGTAGATAATAAGAGAACTCATCTTTTAGAAAATAAAGAGAGAATTTTCGAACCAGTAATAACTAATAAGGGAGGAAGAGGCATCACACTAGTATAATGTATCATGAAGAACGATATGCAGTATACTATCAGATAATGCCTAATAGTACTGGAAAAGGTTGAAATATAGTTAAGCAACTGAGGCTATTACACTGATAGAAGAACATCGTATGTTATTCTAGCATTGCCATAGTCTTAGTTGCCCACAGTAGGATTCGAACCCACTGTGGTTATAGATATTTTATAGATGTCTTTAGGCAGTCGAAAGCAGTAAAATTTGCTGTTAAACATATATAACTACAAACAAATAAACAATAACTTAGGATCAGATAACATCGCCTTTATTTAAGATTCAAGAATATCCTCAACATTGGTAATGGTGAGATGAAGACAGGCTACCAACCGTTCGAAAAACATTAGAACTAGAAGAATCCCAGCCACCCTGTTTTTGGGAAAAGGCATTTTGATTGCGTCAGTTAGGTTTATAAGGATATAAGTTACTTTGCTATGAGAGCTATTAAAACTATCAGTAAAAACAAGATGGTATCTGGTTCTCTACAGTCTCATAACATTACCGTTTATCAAACAGTAGCGAAACCCTGCTCTACATTAAGTTTTTCAAGTCCCAAGCCTCCAATAAACAGAATGATGGTCTCACACTAGGCAACGAAATCCATCTACTACCTTAACATCTACGTCCTCAGGTTCTATACGACAGTATGCATCAATGTATGTCGAGGGAAAAGGTTTGGGTAGGATCACATCACGCACCAGATTATAAACAAAGCCAGCGTGTTGTGGCTCAGCAAATGACAATAATTGAGTGGGTTTGGTCTCATTACAACAAATTACAGTCGAGTTACACGCACATTAAATGGCACCCAATTGGACGTTACAAATGGTAGAACGTCTTTCTGTCATTTGAGGATGGATTGGAACACATAAGGTACAAGAAAAAGTAGCGGAACTCGTTGTTACTTAATTGACATTCAAAGGAATTTGTCACATGCCAGACTAACAAGACTCCGTCTCAAAAGACTTCAGTTTATTTGAGTTCAACTTCAAAACTGTTTCGATTGTCACGATGTTGAATTCCAGTTAAAACGACTGCAGCGCCTCTAGCAGCAATTAGTATCAATACTTTTAAATAGAAATAAAGTTCGTTGGATGTTAATCCATGGCTTTCCCCGTCTCTTTACTATCTTGCTCAATCAAGAAATAAAAATAGACTTACCGTCCTCTTCTTTGCCTTTTCAATGGAAGTTAATCTCTTCCGTGAGGAGGATTTTCCTTTTAGAAACTCGACGTTTTCACCCACAAACAGAGACCAGCCGAAACACACGCACACACGATTAATAGACGAATACCCTTATTCACACTCCTGATGACTTGGGACATAATCCGAATCTCTTCTACAAAGATTAACAAGTGGATTACGAGTGGGGTTGACCCAATTTTTAGGGAATAAAAAAGCAAACACTGATAAATGGAAATAATTATTTTTATTTCCAAAAAGATATTTTATTGTTTACGCAATTTCAGTGTTTCTTCTTGGTAGATTGGAACATCAATTTAACAAAATCTGAACATTAAGTTTAAAGCAGGACCTCCTCTATATTTCAGAGTCATCTATTCTGTTTCTCTGCCTACAAATATTGCGCTCTGTCTTCTCTTATATTTGTGTATCTTCCGTGAGTGTTTTTACGGGTGTCCTCTGCAGTTCACGTCGAATAAATTTGCTGCTCTATTTGCACGTGTAATCAGCATCAGTCATTTGAAAAAGTCGAAATATTTCTCGTGTGAATTAGAATCATCATATATTATACCTCCGAGTAAAGGAAAAGAATTATTAGTTTGCGCGACTGATGGAGACGTGGAGGGTCTGATTAGAGAGAGAACATTTCAAGGCTGAATTGACTTTAAAGCAAAGAGAGATCAACTTCTTTTGTCTCTGTTTTCTACATTTTAGCGTCGTTTTTATGTTGTGACCTCTATCATTATATCCCTAAGAGTGTCTCTGCAATCGGATTTTAAACACGCTAATTTACTTTCCCTTTTCATTGATTACAGTCCCCAAGTCAGCACCATATTCAAGTCCAACATTTATAGAATTTCAAGACATGATAAATTTTCTGGATTGACTAACAGATGATAGTAATGTATAATTACAAACCTTCTCCATTGGGTATTTGTTACAATGGAGTTTATTGGGTAGTTCGATGTTGATTTGGATAATTGTAGTATACGTTTAATTGAGATGTTCTGGAATGTACCTTGGAAGCTATACTTGTGTTCTTTCCAAGTTCCTCTCGAAAAATTGCAAGCTTCAAGGAACACCATGGAAGCATCTTCTGCAAAATCCTTCCAGATATCTAAGCTCGTTTTCAGCTGGAAACATTCAATAGAACTTGAATGATTGATTGATATTCCGATTCCCAACGTTTAGTGACACCCATTGCCATTTTGTTTTATACATTCATGGAATCTAATTAGGAATTCATTTCCAATTGTTAAACTACGAGCTTCACTATTATCCAGATTTCATTTGACCAAATGTTTGGTCTTAAATCATTTGGTCAAATAAATGTTTTAAGACGAAACTGAATCGAAGTAAAAA
Source organism: Typopeltis vanoorti (assembly GCF_054136105.1). Lineage (NCBI taxonomy): Eukaryota > Metazoa > Arthropoda > Arachnida > Uropygi > Thelyphonidae > Typopeltis > Typopeltis vanoorti. The sequence continues at coordinate 16,075,966 of NC_143556.1, forward strand.
GTTTTTTCCCACTTGGTTAGACTATAATAAATTTAGTTTAATCCTTTATTCAAGTGTAAGCAAAAAAGCTTGCGCCTGAAGTATCTTCAGGAATGAGGCAACTCGTAGTAAAGGTGGACCTTTACTACGGGTTGCCTCATTCTCAGTATCTCCCATAATGCAAAGCACATCTCCTTGCAGACATGTACAATGCTATGCATTAAGGGAAAGGCCACTACCCAGATCGGTTTCGACCTTTATTGAGGCCTCATCAGTGGGAGCCAGACCGAGAGGTGGTGGTACTAAGGTGGAAGCAATGGAGAAGTCATATTTACTTATACGAGTTGCCAAAAGGTGTCTCACCTTATTATTAAATTACTCCGGATCTGGCTCCCACTGACGAGACCTCAATAAAGATCGAAACAGGTCTGGGTAGTGGCCTTTCCCTTAATGCACAGCATTATTTATATCTGCAAGGAGATGTGCTTTGCATTATGGGAGATACTGCGATAGGAGTGATGAGAGCTTGATACACCTTTACCACGAGTAGCCTTAATCCTGAAGATACTTCAGGCGCAAACTTTGTTTGCTTACACTTGGATAAAGTATTAAACTAAATTTATTATGAATCGAAGTGCATGGAAGATTAGTTTCTTCTCCATGACAATGCTCCCGCTCATTCTGTTTTTGTCTGCGCACAAATCTGTAACCAAACCTTACATGACTGTTATTTGGCTCTTCTTAATCCAAAGGTCTGGCTCCGTTCGCATTTTTATCTTTCCAAACCTCAGATTCACCAAAAGAACACAGAGAAGACTTCGTGTTATCATCACAATTAGAAACTTCCCAAGATAATTGTTGAATTCAAACCACTGAATTTCTCTAGATTCTTGTTAACAATGCCACTAATGCTAAGCTTGCTCTGTCAATTCGCAAAACAAGGAGGGGACAGCATGAAATAGCAAACATGTGCAGCTATCTAATAGAAAAATAAAAAACAAAATAACATCCTGATATTTTGTGTTGGTTGGATAATCGCTGCTTTCGGAAGTTGTTGATGGGAAAGTCAAGAAATATGAACTGTTTTAGACTATCATAATCCCTAGTTATAATCCTTCAGGGTACCCACCGTAGTTGGATGATACATCTTCATCATCATCAGAATATTAACTATTAAAAGTATCACTTAACCTGTGTTTTATTTTTCGTATTTTCTACAGCCTTCTGTTCGAGTTCTATTCTCATCTTAGAAACTAAGAATTAAAAACAGGAATAGCATGTTATTATTTAAGGAGAGTAAGATAGAAGTAATAATAATGTTATTCCACAATTCCTCGGGAATATACAAAAACATCATTCTTATTTTTGAAGAAGAGTTGAAGAAATTGGAAGAAAGGCTTCTTTGAGAGAATTAAGGCATAAAAATGGTATTTTTAGAACTTTTGTCTTATTTTTAATAAAAGGAGCTTTTCATAAAATAGTATTCTTTTCATCATCACGAACCATGGGCTCACTGCCCGTTGATGGCTGATGCCTGTTTCACTATCTTCTTCCACCTTTCTTTGTCCAGTGCACAGTGTCGCAGTTTCTGTACACCCTTTCCACTCCAGTCTTTTATATCGTCTATCCATTCTCTGTATGGTCTGCCTCTTCTGTTTAAACCATCTCCAAAATACCAAACATAAATGTCTTTATCTTCCGGTCCTCACTCATTCTTCTACAGATGTGTCCAAATAATTGCAGCTTCCGTTTTATAATCTTCTGCATTAGATTCTCTTTTGGTTGTGTCTTCTGATGATGCTCTTCATTGGTGATTTTCTGTACCCATCCTATTCTTAGAATCTTCCTGTAACAAGTTCTTTCAAATGCCAAAAATTCTTCTTCTCGATTCCTTATTTATTACCCACGTTTCAGATCCGTACAGTATACCGCTGAAGATGCATGTTTCCAGTACTCTTAGTTTTGTTTGCAGACTGATCACTTTACTTTTCCAGATGTTATCCATGGTCTTCAGATTTGTTCTTCCCTTTGCAATCCTGATCTTTATTTCTTTTTTACAGTCCAAATCATACGTCATTTTACTTCCCAAATATGTGAATTGTTCTACATTTTCTATATCAGTTCCATCCACTTGTATCTTTGTTTCATGTTCTTCTCACCAAATACCATTGTCTTTGTTTTTTCCAAGTTCATAACAAGTCCAAATCTCTTCCCTTCCTCATTTAACAATTTCAGTGTTTTTTGTAGTTCTCTTTGGTCTTCTTCCATAATAACAATGTCATCTGCAAATCTCAGATTGTTAATTCTCATTCCGTGTGCAGATATTCCTTTGGCATCTTCTTTCATTTTATCCATTGCTCTTTCTAAATGTGCGATGAAAATGCTTGGTGATATTGGGTCTCCCTGTCTACTACCTCTGCTTGTTTTAAACCATTTCCCCAAATCATCACCTATTCTAACTGCTGCAACTGCATTCTGATAAACATCTTTTAATATAGCTATTAGTTTTTTATCAATTCCATAGGATTCCAGAACTGCTAATGTCACTTTCTGGTCAATACTGTCAAATGCTTTCTGAAAATCAACAAAGCTATTCTTTTGAGTTTTATTAAAGATAATGTCCAGATAAATCGTTTATGACTGCTACTTTATTGATTTTTTTTCTACTCTCTCTCTGTATCCCTAAAATGCTCGAAAAACGCACACTAGAGGACGCTGCAATCTCAATCAAACCACCGTTGGATGTGGAAATCGCATTGACCGCCCTGTAAATATTTTAACTATCTTTCATCCCAAAGATGATGATTTTATTATAGCATGAACACCGAACGTGGTCCGTTAGACATTAGAAAGATATCCTAAAAAAAAAAAACATTAATTTTTCGAAGCGAACGCCCACGAACTTATTAAAAGAATGGTCCTTCCAATTCCCATGTTGGAGAAACCACGTGCCTAGCGTAATTAAAGGGACTTCTTTCTACCGTCTAGCCCAAGCGATCGACTCAAATTATCGGCAAACAGGAGCGTGTTGTCGCGCAGCGTTTCTAACCAACTCGCTAGCGCTTTTCCAAAACTAGCAGGCAGCTGCTTCGATCATTAGCTGGGACGCCTTTGGTGTCTCTGTGCTGCCCGAATACCATACCTGCAGTCTCGAGAGTTCTCCACTTCCGCTGAAATTAGCAGGAATACCTTCGCTCTAGGAACACTGCAGGGGTGTCGCTAAGTCGGAGCAAATGGACAACAATTGTCCTTTCAAAACACGCTAAACAATTTAATGATTCTAACTGTAAACTACTGGATGTTTTCATAAGATGGATGCATTCAGATAATCCAGGAGTTTTGGTTTAATATCCAGAATTGCATGAGATTTTGAAGGAAACAACAGTTGTCTTGAGAAACCCAAAGAGAGTTATCATTACTTTAAGAAGGTTGATGTTTTCAGTTGTTGTTTTCCTTACAGACTATAGCGAAAAAAAATTTAAATCACATTGTAGAATATAAATATAATATCACAACTTTTCATATGAAGTTCAGTTCAGATGAAAAGTTCTTCCTCCTGAGTATGAGACTGATTAGGTTGAGTTAACCAGTCTCATACTCAGGCGGAAGAACTTTCCCTTTTGGATATTCAAGTTTTCCGTTCCTCAAACAGGCCAATCAGCCTGAGGAACAAACGGAAGAATCAGGCAAAGACTACGGGAATAATTATTAACAGCCCCCCCCCCCAAGTACACCCGATCTGGTTTTGAAAACTTACATGGTAAAAAGTGGGTATGCTCTAAAGCGTAAAACAGTCCTCAACAAGGCCCTTAAGAGCCTACGACTGTCCCAGACGTCCTTGAATTTTCTAATCGTTATACCTAGATATTAAGGGTTACCCATATGCCTGTGTTTTCTCCGTAAACTGCGTGTGTTCTCCTGGCCAGTTTACCTGTATGCGGAATAAAAGAAAAACGAGTTTCTTTGAGAACAAACTCTACCACATCCGTATGAGACTAACACGCCTTTATTTGAGAGGCCCTGATAAAGGTTCATCGGGTCCTAGACCGGATTCGAGCCCACCTCTTTCCAAATGAAGGCATTGTCGATGCTGATTGAACTTGATATGGTACAGTCTGTTATCTGTCAACTCGTGTGTTCTATGGCCAACTTCCTTTAACTGGAAAAAAAATTGTATTCATTACAGTACGAAAACATTGCAACACACACTCACCACTAAATAGCTGATCTAACTGATTTGTACTTTGGGTTTCATATCGGTAGACAGTCAATCATTACACATTAGAAAGTGCACATGAACTAAATAGTTTGTTTTACGAAAATAAAGTCCAAAATGTGAAATGAGTGGTGTACAAATAATTAATAAATCCCTTCCCCTACATAATTGAAAAGCATCGCTTTGCCTCACTAGAAGTTCCACGCCCAGTAGGTCAACACTGAGAAGACATTGTTGATATCCTACTCATTTGATAAACAATGCATTGGCCAGGCATTCCGAGCTTCAAGGTCATCTGCAACCAGCGCATTAAATAATGATCTCCATACCATCCTCCAATGGAACGAGGACAATCTGATCACGTTAATGTAATGCAACCAAAACGTAGTCCTGGCTTTTCAGCCAACCTGTGCTTACCCTCTCTAATATACAAATCATGGTTGGACTCACATTTACCTCCAGCCTCTCCTGGAATGAATGCGTTACATCAGTTGCTTCCTCAGAATTTTAAATTTGGACATTTTCTTCAGCTCAAGATGATACTTTTTACCCATCCTTCTACTAATCTTATACAAATCCCTAAACAAGTCGATCCTTAGAATACTGTCCATGCATTTGAGGCGGTGTCCCCTAAGACCTTCTTAATAATTCTTGATGCTGTCCAGAGGAGAACAATTCTGCTCACTAAACATCCCTTTTCAGTGTCGAACTGTAAACACAATGGACCTGCCTCTCCTCTTTCTCTTTTATTCTGTCAATCTCTGTTCACTGGAACAGCCTTCCTCATGAAGTATTCCCAAACAACCTACAGCTCATCAAAATAATAATAAATGAATAAACTTCTATCTCAGTCCTCATCTGCATTTCATACACGGCACTGCACTGACGTGTTTATAGCTCTCTGGACCTCACGCGTATCGGATAAAAATCAAATGTTTTTTGATGGTTTATTCACTTATCGTTTAGTTATTCGTCCAAGTAGAAAAATCTCAGAAAGTTTAGTAGGTAACTCAGATGGAGTTAATACATTTAATCTGGAGAAGGAATTTACATTTTTATACATAACCAGATATCAATATAGTTGGCCGTGTTTCCGATGGATAGTTCTTTGGATAGATTCGCATTTACCAATAGATGAATAAACGGATGTTAAAGTGCTTCCATATGGTTCAGAAAAATAATGAAAATGTAGAAATACTCTTACTATCGCAAGCCCTTCAAACTTTACATCATTAATTCAATTCTATTTAGGCTATTTTATACAAAAACTTCTAAGCCTTGACACTTCGCGAACAAACCTGTCTCGGAAGCAGCATACAATAACTCTGGGAAGGTATCTTAGTTTGGAGACACTTAGAAAGGAAGTTGGGGCACAAGTGAGCTGCTAATGATGGTCTACACATTACGATTACTTTGCGTAGGGTACAGGAATATTTAACAAGGAACGAGGTCGCGAAGCAACACGACCTTTTTAATAACCACTGAAGAAAACACGTATGGAAAGACACTTTCTTAAATCATTCCTTCTTTAGCATTTTATTTTCATTTTTCAGTACCTAATTAATGCCGAGATATTCCAATGAGAGTTTGCAGAAGATTGAGCTTTCTTGAAGTGAAATGATGAGTTATTTTTGTAGAATATTTTCCCCTTCTTAAAAGGAAGGATGACATAAAAAAACTTCATCCAATTAATGATTAGGTTAGCGTATAGATGTTTCTATTAAGAAAAGAAATAGCAACATCTTGCCTGAGGATGCCCGAATATTTACAGGATCCTATTATAGAAATTGGCGTGAGCACAGAATTTCTTCTGCGAGAAACTGCGAGACATTTTGACTGTTTGAATGAAGGATTGCGTCGCTACTATCGGTGACATCATTTGCGGTTTTCCATTATCAGAAAGATATTTCTGTTCAAGCCTCTCCACTTAACAAATGTTATATTTAAAAAGAGAACAAAGAATTCCTTATTTCAATAGGAGTATCTATTAACAAGTGTACGAGAGGTTATCAAAAAATTTCGGATTCACCACTAGATGACACTAGTGCAGTTAGTAGTAAAATCTGCTAGTTTATGCAGTTGAACTACATAAACTACAGCTTGAAGTTGTAGTTCATGCTATTGACAAGTATTATCTAACAAAATCTCACTGCGATGTGCCCTTGAGATTTCAATTCAATGAAAAATGGCAGACTTAAAAAAAAAACGAAAATTGATTTCGTATGATATTCCATCATACAACTCCATTTTTATTCTGATAGAGATTTTAAAACATGCTAGTAATTCAGGTTTATTTTCTTGGAAACCTTTGATTAACCTGATAGGTCACTTAGCCAAAGAAATCTGATATTTTAAAAGTGCACACCTTTTATTTTTCTTTTACTGTCTCAATAGCGCAGCTATGAGAATGTCGTAACAGTTGCCTTTTGGGGATGAAGAGAGCTACGATCCAATCCTGCATAGCGCAGGAACCCTCTAAAGTTGAGATGAGATCGTCGGTGTAATATATACTCATGAGTCAATCCATTATGACAGCCCAGCCTGTTTTCGACTAACCAGACTGCACGGTTGATTGGGAAAAAGTCAGTGGTAGTGGAATCCTGGTATGGAGACTGTTTCCACTGACGTCATTGTCTCCTCCTACCCCCTGTGTGTTCACAGGGGATGTAGAAAGTCACACGTTAGAACTAGCTGGGGATTAATGAATCCTAGAATGAGATTAAATGCTTTCTACTAAAAATTCTTCTTCGCGTTCTCAAGAAACATACAAACTAGCCCAAGAACACGCATACGTTTATTAGGAAGGAAACCTTATTACATGAACTTTAGTTGCTGTAGTATTAATCTAGTAGCCATCATCAACTTATAGCTCTTTTATAAACGGTCTACACTAAAGGCAATTTCGGTAAACAAGATCATAATTAGGTACCGAAGGGCTCTGAGATGTATTCAAGATGGATGCATGGAAAGAAGCAATAAAATAAAACCTGTTTCCCCTTTGAAAACTGAGAATGTGCAGATAAGTGAGTGAAATGTAAATTGGGATGATCACAATGTAATCGTGAGATCTAGGTTACCATGGTGATGACAATAGGATACATGACAACATGAGAATGATATGCCGAGAACTCAGTTGAAAATGTGAATGAAATCCTGGATATTAAACGTGAGATGATTGGGAATCAAATGAATACATGGCAGCGGGGATAAACTACTGTTAAAACGAAACAGCATCCATGAAGAAGTAATCGGAAAGAAGCGGATGAGAAGAAAAGAGAGACTCAAATTCTTTGTAATGTTAATCTGTAGTCTGAAAGAAATTCACGTGAAATCAAACTCCATTCTTAAGAACCGACAATGAGCAAGATATACGACTTCTCCAGATGGGGATGGTTTTGGGGAAGTATGCGCCCTACTCAAATGGATGCAGGATAGTCTTGCACGATTTTCGATATTAGCTGAATTCAGATTTTGTTTTCCCGCTGCAATAGTTTAACGTGATGCACGTGGCCCACAAGCTCATGGGGCAATAACAGTTACAAAACTTAACCCTAGGTACATTCCTTGTTAGAATATTTTTAATTCTCATTCAGACTTCGTAGCTTTATTGTGAATGTAATTTGTAGAATCCCTGCTGAAGCAAGTAAGGCTAAGGAGCCAGAGTATTATATCTACGAGTCGCACGTGGCCTTCTAACCGGTTTGGCTGTTTTCGGGGATGAAAAACCCAGTTGTTTACGGAATAAAAAAACAACCGTCGAGTGAGACTGCTAACTCAACGCAGATGAAAGAACGCTACGAACGTGCTTCGCATTCCATACGGGATTTGAACCCAGCCCTTTCAATACTTTTATCTTATCTCCGTTATCCTTATCCCTTCCAAACCATACCCGTCCCAAGAATAAGGTGATTAGCTCTTATGTCTCCCGGTGTGTCCTGTGTCTGTAGATGCGGGTGTACATAGGGGAAGGTTTGTCTGGGAGACGAAAAATCCAGTTTCCAGGTGAAAAAAAAACCCTCCACCTCGGGATGAGATTGGCTAACTCACCTTTCATCGAAAGAGATAAAGGTTCCTGAAGTCACTGACGGGAATCAAACCCCAGGTCTTTCCACCAAAGGGGTTTGTCTATACCAACTGAGCTAAGGAAGCTCGTTTTTTTTTGGGGGGGGGGGGATTTATTAATTCGTGTAATTTGAATTAAAAGTAAACGAAGACTTACAGAATTAGCACATGATGGAATCATTCGAGTACCATCGCTGTCCCGACTGAAGCGAAGGGTTACGTTTGCGGTTGAAGGAGACTGCTGTATGGAAGATGCACCAAAGGTGAATCTCTCTCTGGGATGACACAGTTTTTATTTTATCACGACAAGAAGACCAGCTGCCATTCGAAATGACAAACTAGGATGACTAACTCTGGACATTTATAATATCTGTTATGTTAATTAGGTGCATTTGTCAGACACTTTCTACTCTTATGATTAAAAAACCCAAAGTGTTTTGATAAATAAATCCTCGCACTTCTTTATGATATTTTAGCTTCTTTAAGTCGGTCGTCATGCTAACCAATCGACGCAATTCGAACCCTTACGAGGCTCATCTGAAGGGGATGGCCTGGTTGACCGTGTGGTTCGCGTACTCGGTGTCCAACCGACAGGCTGCTGCTTCGAATCTCGCTGTTTGCGATTGTCATTAGATGGGAGATGATTTTCATCGCCCGGTGTGAGGCCTGAAGTGACCAGAAAAAGTTTTAAGTTTGGGCTCTGCAGAAAGGGTTTGGGGATCTTAAAACATTCGCATCAAGCAGGGCTTCGGATGAAGTACGACAGGTTTGTCTTTAGTGGTTCCCAATTAAAACAGTTGAGAAGTCCTTTTAAAGATTCCTCGCGTGCTAGAAAGGATTCGAACTCGGGTCTTTCCAGAGAAAGAAAAATATCCTTTCCGCTACACTAAGGAAAGGTTACAAAAGGAAAAATAAATTAAATCGTGTTTTTTCTTCCTGGAGATTTTTTAAATATTTGATGCAGAGTTTTGTAGTGCATGAATATCAAAATTTTAATATTGTTTTCGAAATATTATTATTATTATGACACTTCCAGGTAGTCAGGGGCACATCACCCACACTAGCTGTTATACCATTTCTTGAATTCGTTCGCCAATGCTTGCATCCCCCACCTCCATACGCAAGCCATTCCAATCATGTTCGGTTCTCTATCAGAGGAAAATCTAGCTCTCAATCCTTTTATCGCATTTGTTCTCGGCTTCCTTGAATGCCCTTTCGTTGTCTCCCCACCATCCATAAAGCGAAACTTTCCGTATTTCGGTGTGTCCTGTATCATCTTTAACAGTCTTCCTGGAACAGCATCTGCCATTTCGGAAACCAGATCTGTCTAAAATCATCAAAGTGACATCCGGGTAAAAGAGGCAAAATCACTTCCTTATCTTTACGTATCAAGGTTCGTTTCAGCATTGCGACTATCCTCTGATTTGTATTTCCAATCTTTGCTATATAGTCTTCGAACTTTAAGTTCCTATATGCTAAAACTCCAAGATCCCTAGCTTGATCAGTTTCTTCAAGCCTAATCCCACCAATATAACACGACATTGGACATCTAATCAAGCCGAAGTGAAAGGCTTTATATTTACTGACATTAAACTGACACCCATTTTCCCATGTCCACAATTCCATCCTATTCAAATACTTCTGCAAGTACTGCATATCATCAGCACCACATATCATCAACATCAGATTACCCTACTATCTTTGCATCTTCAGTAAATAGCTGTATGTCGCTTGTCAAATCCTTCCCAATATCATTAATGTACAGATTGAATAACAGTGGACCAAGCACCGATCCTTGTGGCACACCAAGTTTCCTTAAACTTTCCAGACTCAGATCCCCGTATACCTTTTTGATATCTGTCAGTCAGCCATCCTCTTATCCACGCTAATATTCTATAATCCAAACTAATATTCTCCAATTTTTGCAACAGTCTATGATGCGGTATTCTGTCAAAAGCCTTAGCAAAATGCAAACGTGTCATGGTGTATCCATTTCCCCTTGTCTAACTCAGTGGTAACATTATTATCGAATGTGAGCAAGTTGCTCAAACATGACCTTCCCTTAATAATCTCTACTTTGCAATGGTGCTCATTGCAAAGTACAGATTCTCTGTCAAACCATTTCTGAATACGAATCCTAACCAATTTTTCAAAAATCTTCACCACCACTCCAGGGATACTGATAGTTGGATACATCGGTCTTTGCACCAACCTTGTGCAATGGAATTACCATACATTCCTTCCATTCCTACAGAATCTTTCCTGTTCAAAGGAATGGTCAGTTCAGTTGAACACTCTTTTAGCACACGTGCTGATATCCCATCAGTCCCTATTGCTGAATTCTTATTCAGTTTGTGCAACAGCTCTAATACCTCGGCCTCACATACCTGTGTTTCTTCGTCTAGTGAATAGGTAACAGTGAGCTCAATGTCGTGTGCACCAGGTTAATAGCTTTTAACGAAATGGGCACTCATTAACTGAACATCCTCTTCTGCATCTGTAACCCTCACACCATCTAGATTTAAAAGAGTTATTCTTTCACATTCATTCTTTCTTTTACCAGCTGCATAGCGATGGAATTCTTCGGGGTTGTCTTTAGCACGCAGAGCCAATTTCTTTTCATAATCAGACTTTGCTTTCCGTACAACAGTTGTGACTATTGTAGCCTGTTGCTTATAATTTTCATAATGCACATCATCCTGATGTACACGATCTCCTTTCTATATCATCATTTTCTTACGAATCTCTTGCTTAATAAGATTACACATCCATTTGACTCCTACTCTATTTATTCTTCGAACTCTCGGAACACATTCTGATATCGCATCATTTAAGTATGGTTTAAATGCTTCCCCTGCACTGTCGGTATTGTTCCGATTGAGCAATCACTACCATGGGACCCAACTGTTACGGAATCTAGTTTTATATTAATTGATGAAAAATTTAACAATTGAGTTGAATCAATGATAACCTCAGCTGATAATTTATAGAAGCAAACACAATATATAAAAAACAAACTGAATGCCTTCTTTTTAATTTACGTTTTAAGTCCGGAAGCATTCCGACTTGAATGGTAGTTTGCTTCCTCATAATTTATTTTAAACTTAGGAAAGAAATGCCAAAGAATTCAGCAATTGCTTTCAATGTATATTCGGGATAAAAATCGGAACCCCCCCGTTTATTTTAGCATCCAGTTTCCACTGTCTGCGCTATTATGTAGCTTGACCGAGACCTCTTCTAGTCTTTTGACCTTTTAATGATAGAAGTTCCAGTCACTGTCCTATATGATATAAATAGAGGTTACTGCCATCTCACAAAACATTGACAATATGATCTTTATTGTCATTCAGAATGCGCGATTCCCCATTAGTTTGAATAAACAATGCTAAACACCGCGTACGTTTTGGAAATAAGCCAAATCTGGACACTCTTGTAGATTATCTACTTTAAACTTACATTTGTCTCCACCCCTTAGTTACCAAGAGAGATGCGTATTAACTGAAAGATAATTGTGTCGGATTCATTAGTCTTTCCCTGGGAACGAGATCGATTTAAACATCGTAAAATCCATAAAGGTTAAGCCTTTAAGGTCTTCTTATATCACTGAGATTATTTTCTACTTTTAGTAAGATGTAAGCCGCTTTTCTAACTGCTATTTTTCTCTCTGATGCTAATGAGAATTTTGAGTTCACGTTTTTGTGTGTTTCTGTATCAACAAAAGATTCCCACTGTAGCTTTCAAGTGGAGGTTGTGAAGCGCTGATTGATTTTTGTGTATTTAATTGGTCATCGAAAATTTTGCAACGCACAATCCAACAAAGGCTTCACAAATGGACGAACCATTTCTGCAATGTCCATGTTATTATTTCCAATGCGTATAAAAATTATGTCTTATTTTACGAACCAATTCCTTCCAACTTGTCTTCGCTTTGATGTTGGAATAACCATTACTTTCAACTTTTCTTGGTAATAAATCCATCACATAGATAACTGCCTCAGCATCGAAATGGTTGGAGATTTCTCGTTCACTGCACATGTGACCTTTCTCTTTGAAATGTGTACAAACTGCAGTGTCTGCTGCTACACACACACGGACCGTCCACTAAATTGGAAACTTATTTACGTCGCAGAAATCAGTGGTTGCTGTATCGGCATGTGACCACCAGTACCGATCTTCTTCAATTCCCTGCGCATAGTTAGGTGAGCATTGGATCGGGAACAGCCTTCATTAAATGCTTCAGTCAGTTGATGCACACAGGAAGTTCCGTTTGACCTTGCAAGTCTTATCAAACGACAAAGATCTCGTCGTCACAGATACGCTTCTTAGACAAGCAATGCGGGTTATTTTCCCACTGATTAACCACTCGAGATATCTCATCTTTAGAGAACCAGTCAGCTGCTGTTTTCAAAATCGAATCTCGAGCCAGACGGATACCTACAATAAGCCCTTTGTTTTTTTCCCCTTTTGGTCAACACCGTTGACGATTATTCACCAGCAGTATTCGTAAATAGTTGCCTAGAGTACGTGGTTAGGCACGTGACCATTGTATTTTGTATTTTGCATATACTTTGCGTACGTGACGTTTACGTTAAAGGTTTCCAATTCAATCCGGTATGTGTAGACTCACAGCTTTAAGAATATGCTTGTAAGCCTTCTTGAAAAAAATTGAACAGGTAAAACAGAAAGAGACAGATGGGTTGAATGATTCTTCTCTTAATAACTGACCCTCGCTTCAGTTCCTAGCCATGCACCCTCTTTCAGTTTTCCTCTTCCGCAAGTATTTCAAGGAAGCACTCTTGATGTGAGCTTTCCGCACATCCGTTCTCATCCTCAGCCTCTTCCACTCTTGCAGTTCACCAACGGACATTATTTTTCTGTTAAAATAATAACAATATTAATTGTTATTATTTTATTGTTGTGTTTCATTGTTCAAGAAATAAGAGAGACACAGAGAGAGAGAGAGAGAGAGAGAGAGAGAGAATCATGCTTGTTGTTTGTTTGAGACACGTTTGAGTCTAATTTTTCTTGCAACGGTGTTGAGGCTACGTGTTTCAGGGAAGTAATACTACTTCAATACCCTCCACTTCCGTCTGAGGCCAGATAAATCTTCGAAACGGGGTCTGCTAACCACAAAAGGGATCGTTATTTCAATTGAGTCATGATAGTCTTGAAGAGTCAAGGACAAAGGAAGAAGACCGAGAAGAGGTTGCATTATTTACTGAGAACAAGAGAAGGGTCATTCGTGTTCGTAAACCTGACCCTCAAAACCCGGTTACAGAATGCACATCTCACGATTCTCAAAACTCTCATCTAAGTTTCGCAGTTAACAAAATTAGTCAATTCGTTACTTTTAAGTCATGCGTTTCTGTAGTTACCGCGTGAATGTAGATTTCATGACCGTTTCTATTTCTGTGTTATTACGTAATAGCCATTTAATAATTATTTTTTTTTTTATTTCACACAAGCTGTAATTCTCCTTATGCAATACTCACAAAAAGAGGAACACCGCAATGAAGATAAATGAGCAGGTTTATTAAAAATGAGGATATCATTTCATTCAGATAATCTTAAAATAAACATACTTCAGCAGTATGATTTTATCATCTCAGAGGAAAATATCTTTCCTACAATTCAATGAAATTAATATCGAATGGTTCGTGCTCAACATAGCTTAATATTGATTATTTCTTTTTTTTTCTTATGCTGAATTTGTGCTCTAATTATAGATTTCGTATTATTACGTAAATATGTATTTTAGATTACTAATTATCATGAGAATGTTGATTTTACAGTTTCATTGTTACCACGTGAATTCTGACCTCGTGATTTCATTGTTGCTATCTAACTAGTGTACATTTCTCTATTTACCAGACGAAAGTAAATTCCGTGTTTCTATAGTTACCAGTGAATGTATATTTCACACGATTCTGTTGTTATCCTTGTAAATCTCGTTTAGTTCAAAACATTTCCACCACACGGAAATAAATTTCATCGATAAGTTATTGAAGCAGCTCAGATGATTCGATATTTCTTTTTCGTGTGCAGAAATATTAACAGAATTCCTACAAAATTACTTACTTAGTAGCTACGACGTTCGATCAAAGCAATGTGGGTTTTTTAATCGTCTACGAACATAAGCAAAGCACGCAGAGACATCTGTCTGCTGCCAACCAACCATGTGATCTTTCGCATGCAATAAATAGGTTACGCAGGAATAAAAAAAAAAAAAAAAAAAAAAAAGACAGGCCACTTACCTTTTGTCAACTGAACGAGAAAAAAGTTGGACACTCCATTTGCAAGCTTCCCACTCAACTTCCGACGCAGCCACAAATAACTACGAACCCCCCCTTCAAGGGTAAGAAACGGTTCTACAGCTCGTGCACAGACACAACCCTCTTCGCGTCCTTTTTTTTTTTTCTTTCTTTCTTTCTTTTTCTACCGCGCGACTCCTTCTGCCGCACACCAAATATTCCCCGCTCGACAATCAGCGATAATTTGAATTCCGACGGTGCGTTCGTAAGGCCGCCTTACGACGACTGGCATTGATGTTGCAGCAGCGTTCGTATCCTCCGCTAGCCACCATGACGCCCGCGTGTCCTGACGGCGAATGCGATCAACAGCTCGCCACCCTGGTGACCGACTTAATCAGAAACGGAAGATGAGGCGCGCGCATGCGCAGTAGAAACTCCTTTTTTTTTTTTTTTTTTTTCTGTTATCGGGTGTACGGCACCTGCTCGCGCGTCGACGAAGATGCGTAAGACGAAGAAGAAAATAAAATTACTAATAGACGCCGTCCAAGTTTTCACGTAACGCCCAGGTAACGGCTCGATGGGTTGGGTGTGTCTCCCGACACTAACTAGTAGAAGGAATGGATTATTCCTTAGCGAAAAGATCTGCGCGTTCAATATTTACACACCCACTTACTAGTAATTCAAGTGCTCCGAGCGAAGGTAATTTCCGGTGCTGTGATCGTTCACCTTAAAAATTCCCACTGAGGCAGTCTCTAATCCCACAGTGCGTTTAAGTACATCTTACGTTGACAGACTGAAGGAGTTCGCTTTTCGTCTAAATCTGTTTCTTTATGGCTTAAGGGTAGATTGCACACGAACACGACCAAACGAAGATGTAACTCGATCCACGTTAAATTTCTTATTTAATGCGCGAAATATTTTAACGCGGGAAAGTGGATTTCACTCTCTTACATTAACGCGATAAAAAAAAAAAAAAGCGAGTCATTTCGTTGTTAGTACCCGAATGTGGTTGAACGTTTCATTGTTGTCAGGAGCGTAGATTTCATTGTTTGAACGTGAATGCATACGAGGGTGTGCTGAAAAGTTGTGATAATCGCCATGAAGGAATTGGTATGGAACCATTTACTAGGTGGTGTTTATCAGAACTTTTCAGCCTCGTCTTTTGAGATTTGACTGTTAGCGCGTGAGGACAGATTTCATCATTTTATTCTTCGCACGTGCATGTATATTTCAAGATTTTGATTTCACCATTAGCGCGTGAGGGCAGCTTTCATCATTTTATTGTTCACACGTGCATGTATATTTCAAGATTTTGATTTCACTATTAGCGCGTGAGGACAGATTTCGTGATTTTTTTTTTTTTTTTATTCACTTCGTAACAATAAAATCATGAAATCACGAGAACAGATTTCATGATTTTATTGTTACGAAGTGAATGTACATTTCAATATATGAATGTTATCAAGTGAATGTAAAGAAATTCACAAAGAAATAAACAAATGCGATTTATGGCTTTCTTTCTTGTTAATGATCGTGGTTTCAACGACCTTCGGAACATACTTTAAGAATTCCGTTATAATGACATCTGCATTGAACAACCTTCGCAAACTAGGATAATTCTGCTTGAAACAATTTTTAAATTGCTATATCCAAAATTAAGTTTTAGAGAAATAAATTTTGTCATAAACTAATATTAATTATGGGAGGAAATTATTAAATCAATTGAAATTAAATTCATTTTAAATCGATTAAAATTAATTGTTTTGTTTATTTTGTAGTCTCTATTTTATTATATTAATATAACTAGAGATATTTTCCTCAATATAACTCACGATTTTTTTTTTTTTTTTTTTTTTTTTTTTTTTTAGAAAAGAGAGAAATGGATTTCAAGCACTCAAGATTGAGTTCATATCTCTCCGTGTTTTATAGATTTCAACAAAAATCACTTTAAAATCGTCAAAGAAATACAGACATCTATTGTTAACAGAAATATCGCTGTGTACATATGACTGAAGGAAATGAGATCACTGCTACCATGTGCACGTCACACGCACAACTCAGATATTTTTACCACATTGCGGATTTATCGCTACACTGCCGTGTAGCGATACTTCTCCCTCATCCGAAAATCACCACAAGCGTATGGCAATAATTGCAACTGCCCATCTCGCAACTGCTTTTTCGTGCGTAATAAGAATTTTTCGGTTCCAAATAGAAAGAAGTGCAAAGTTTCCGTTTAGTACAGGGAGGTTACTTGTGTTCGGTTTCAAGTAATCCGTAACAGATTTTTAAAGGCGATCCTGCAGTCATTTGGAGAGTTATTGATGTGTGTTGGACCGCGAATATTTTTAAATAGAAAGAGGACGTCTTTTTCTCCCTGACAGATCTACGATTTACATCTGCTTCCGTGAAGCAGATAGAAGGCAATCCCCGAAGGGATTTCACTGTGAGGATTACCCAATCTGTTTGCTGCAAAGAGTACGTATGTCAGTCGGCACGTGTGCAAAAGTATATTCCAACTGTTGAAGTCTGCTTCGAAACTAAAATATTGGAAATGTATTCTGGTAGCATCTGCATCACGCAGTTGCAAATAGTTCGCAAAAAAGAAAACTGTGATTAAATAAAGAACCGAGACTGATTTTATGGAGCAGTTTATATTGTCCTTATTAGTTTGTGATTGTGCTAATAATTTCTTAATTATGTCTCATTGGATGGCACGTTTTGCGAGTGTCAGCATTATAAAGCCTTGTCCTTTCAAAGTGAGTTCGTCTGTCGCCTTTCGATGCTCTAATTATTCCTTACAATCGAAATAAGATTAATAGGAAAAAAATCAGTATCTTAAAATCAAACTATCGAAAATATTTTAATGTTTCATTATCTTACTGTAACATTCCTCAAATTATTTGATGATTACTAAATGATTACTAAAATGCATTTAAATTTGATCGAGCAGTAATTTAGATGGCACGATTTTATTCTTGCCATCCGCGTAGATTTTTAAACATTTCATTGTTAGCGCGCGTGCGGATTTCATCATTTTATTGTTATCGCATGAATGTGTATTTCATTTGTTAACAAACAAATAAGTGGTTTTAATAAAAATGAATATTATACAGCTCAAGAATGGCGTCTACGCAGAAAACTATGCTAATCTGTTTACCTAAGCATACACTACCAAACTCAAAATAATTTTGCCTTTGTTCTACCACCATAAGAGTCTTGTTTTCTCTTTCTCTCTCTCTCTCTGAACATTCCCACAAACTTCCATCTTCGTTGCCTAAGGGTCTAATAACTAGTTGCCGCTCTGACACTTACATCTCCCAGTATGGCTAAAGGGGAAAACCAAAGAACGCGTCCATAATGAGAAGTAAATATTTACCAACGTTTCGCTTAAATAATCAAAAGGCTTAACTCACACGCATTAACAACAGAAGTCGTTTGCCGACAGATGCAGCATATTTCTCATTGAGTTTGCTTCAGTGATGTTAAAAGGACTTTTAATCTTTATAAGATAGCAGAGGATACAAAGTATTCTTTAGGAAGGCTTATCGGGTTGTTTTTTAATGAAAAATATGAACACGTTTTTTACAATAAAGAAATCGATTTTAAGATCACCATGTCCGTCTGTCTGATGCTCTTCAAAAATACCTTTAGAATTGAATAAATACTTTTTAGCAGTAAGAAAAATCGGGTTAATATCACCATATTCGTCAACTTATTAGTCGCCAATAACTACCGAATGGGAAAATTCAAAATTCTGCCTTTCTCTCTATCTGGTCGCATGTTATTAAATATTTCTAACAGTAAAAAAACTGTTAAGACAGAAAATATTCTTTTATAGGCAAGGAAAATCGGATTATGAGAACTTTGATTCATAATCCGATTTTCATGGCCTTCGTTTCTTTGTGTTGTTAATCAAGTTTTAAACCGTGAATAAAATGTCTTTTCTAGCAGTAAAAAAATCAAACTATAGACGATGTCTGTCTGTATTTCTACTGGCTGTGGTTCGCTAATAACTTTTGTTTCATTATTTGGTGCCTTTAAACATTTTTGGCAAAATGTCTATTTCGTTAATTATGAAGTATTTTGGGGGAAAAATGTTTGTTTCATTTTTCACTTAAAAATAAAATAATTGATAAACAATAGTGAAAATTAAATAATGAAATAGACATTTTTCACAAAAAAATGTCTATTTCATTATTTAACTGCATAAACTATTTTGGCAAAAATCTTTATTACATTATTTAACAAATGAATTGGATAATTTGAAATATTCTCAATCATAGTCGATAAAAATTTCAAATAATTTTTGACAAAAAAAATCATTTCGTTATTCAGTTTCTTGAAGTGCTTTAGCAACAAAATATTTCACTGTTTAATGCCATCGAAGGTTTTATCAACCTTGGTTTAACTCAAAAATCGCTATTTCAACCGAGTCAAATACTTCGTTGTTACAAGAATATATTTGATGATGTAAAAAAGGAATAAGCAGTATTATTTTCTGTCTCTCTAATTAAACCACAACACGAATACTGCCGTACGAAGTACACTTCGTTATTCGTTCTATAAAATATGCGCTCCACGCAACAATGATCCTCTATTGCAATAGGTCGCATCATCCATCGACAGAAAATAACGAACATTGTATGAAAGATTTAACCTTTGACCTTTCCTTCGCACTCAAGTCGTTTATACGAGTACTTGATAGCTTTCAGATTCCATAATTTTTTTTTTTTTTTCGCCACTGTACATGCGATGTAGACCGACTCTCCGATACATTTCAACGGTGCCTTTCAAATTAAAGAAAGGTTGACCAACGTAATCTTTCTTGGTGTCAGACGTTCTCGTGCGTATTCCAGTGAAATTGTTTGTAACCCTTCATTTGTTTCTGGCTCGCTACAGAGAAAGCTGAACGCAATTTATTGTCCCGAATGCGACATGCCAGCAGACAGCGAGGGAAATGCGAGTGCAGATTAATAGTGTGGGGAATTAATAGATCAACCGACGCACTTCCAGACACTGATCACACTGACAAGAGGGCACTACTGCAGTGGAGTGAAAGAGAATTAATATTTACTCTTTCTCTCTCTCTCTCTGTCACTTCGATCATCATAGAATGTTTTAAGTTATTATCCTTGTGGGAAAAAATCTTCGCTGTTTTGACTCTCTATGGATGCTAATTAGCGAAATAGTTCTCTTTCATTTGCGAGCTCACATCTCTGGATGTGAGCTCGTAAAAGGTGTTCTTCACAGTTTGAGCAATTAAAATAACCGAAAAGATAGCTAATTAAAGAAATGTGCTTTGTTTCTTAGAGTTAGAAACTATTATACGAGTGTGTTAATTCGGTGAACGATTCTCAACTACAATTCCATTCCCGTAGGAGAATAATTTTAAGGATAAAAAACAAATATTTTTTCAGGATGTTGTGTTCTATATGAAATTCGACTAGCGGATCTATTTGGTTGGGCTTTCCTCTGGTGGGTCATTAGAGTGAAAGAAGGGATAAAGAAAATTGAATTTGGAAGAAGCACACAAACACACACACGAAAACTGTAGTTTCTTAGTTTGAAAACAAAAAAAAAGATAAAAGAAAATTCTGAGTAGAAAAACTCATCTTAAGAATACGAGATTCAAAAGAAAAGAAAAGGGCATTTTTGTTTTGCTAGGAAATAAATGGATGAAGAAGGTTTAAGAGTTTACCAAGGGGAAAAAAGGTGGATGCCATCCAAAGAGCTCAGAGCTCAGGATACTTCTCCATTAGAACTGCACTAGCCTTTCTTTAACTTCAAGTCTCTCTCTCTCTCTCTCTCGTTCTATATATATATATATATATATATATATATATATATATATATATATATATATATATATATATATATATATATATATATATATATATATATATTCCATGCGGAAATATATATATATCAGAAAGAGTAAATATATATATTTACATATATTTGCTATGCTTGCTGCTCAAGCTTATTAATTGAGAAAGAAGTAATATTTATTTGTTAATAAATGCATGCATTTATAAGCACTCCATTTAGGCTTTTATTTTTGTAGGAGAAGACGTTTTAAGCTTGAGCGGCAATAATTGAGCATTGCGTTGTGTATCGAAGGCCGATGCGTGTTCGTCTAGTCAAAGCTACCTTGGCTTGCTCGGTTGTAGGAGCTTCCAAGTCCTCGCAGCAGCACTGCGATTTCATGCACGTGCATAGCCATTTCACGTCGTCTCACTCTGTTGTTTAAACACAGGCCATATACGCAGTGAAAGTAGCTCTAGCCAGTGAGCTTCAGCCAGCCTTTACAAGTGTGCGTGTTGCTTAGGAAAATTAAGTTCCAACCAACTTTTTATGACGCTGTTATTGACCATTCATAAAGAAGAACCGTAGGGTAGAATTTGTATTCAAGTAGTTAAATTGAAAAAGATAGAATATCATTTGTAAAATAAATGTTGTATTTGTATGATTAAATGTACATAAATTTCTAAATACTGTACATAGTTTTAAATGGTCAGTAATTCGTTATTCCGCTAATCAGACTTCAATCACACCTCTCAATCCCTGAATGATAACAAGAGCAAGCGTGAATTTCAAGACCAGCATTCGCCCCTGATATTATATATATATATTTGTTTGCCTCATGGCCACACATTTAGTTATAATTGTAACAAATCAAAACCGAAACTCACGTTGATTCTTTCACTATCTTATTTCTTCCTCCATTCTCCTCTCCTGTCTTTCTCTTTATTCCTCTCATCTCTGTTTTCTTTTCTTTTCATATTTTTTTCGCTTTCTTTATATTTATTCTCTCTCTCTTTCTATTATTAATTCATTCTTTATGCGCATCATGGTCATGTTAATTTTCCGTCGTCGATGTCTAAATCGCATTCGAGATGTCACATTCTCCCCAAAACAAGATGCGACAATCTTCACTAAATATTGCAAGTGTAATTTCATCCATCATACACGACATTCAACTCTGCTTCTCAACACCTACCTCCCGATGGATGTGGGTTGTTCTGCACAATTTAAGGTAATTAATCACTAGTGGCCACTAGGTGTCGCATGACAAGGTAATGCCATCAACAGACACGGAGTAGAGTCACAAAGTACGGATGAAGCCTGAATGAAAGGATGCGGATGGGGAAAGATGAATAGATGGACTTAGAGGCAGTCTAATAGAGAGATAGAGAGAAGTTCATAGGATAAATGATCAGAAATGGTGAGCGTATATGCGTGTATGTGTGAGGGAGAGAGAGAGAGAGAGAGAGAGAGAGAGAGAGAGAGACGTTACTAGATGCCATGGATGCCCTTCTTGCCCTGCTTACAGTAAGAATACTAACCGAAGTCCCAAATTAATTGCATAATTTATCTACAGCAATTTAGAGGTTTGGTTATCGACATATTTAAAATGTCACCTTAAATATTCGCCTGTTATACGCCAGGGTGCTCCGATCTTTGCGAGAAATGTTTTAATTAAATTTCTAATATCAGTATGCGCGTTTACATTTAAGTAAGAGCTGATATAATCTGTCCGTACTTTCAGTTGCAATAGAAGTCTATAGAGTGTTATTGCAATGGCGTCTGCAATGCGTTGTATGCACTGATCCTTTTAGGTTCTGATCCCAGACGCCGTATGAAAGGGCAGGTCCGGTGAACTTTTGAAGATTAAATTCAGGTATTTATTAGGTCTAATTCTTGGCCTTCTGTGGATAAAGGTGGAAGCAAGTCCTCTTCAGTGAGCACAGTGGTGTGATGTGATATCGTTGATCTTCTATCCTGTGTGCAATTTTGCAGATGGATCAATCTCTCCCAGCTGTAGCGAGTTACAACATTCTGCATATTCCTATTTTTAATGGGATGAATGCCTTACACATAATGCAATAATTATTGTAGTTCAGCTTAACGGTATTTTTGTAACACGTTTTCGAAGTCTTTTAGAAACATCATTTTCAATTGTAGCAGTCTATGGGAGCGGATCTTTTTTTATACCCTGTGTCCAAAAAGAAACCGCACTTTTCGAAAATAGACGAAACTACTGGCGCCACCTGTTGTATCTTTTTGTTATCGAAAGCGACAACCTTCATTTGTGTTGTGTCAACTATTTATGACATTTGTTTCATTAGAAGCCGAGTTATAGTGCCAAGAGTGACAGTGTGTTTTGACGAACGGTCGGTCGTCACGATATTCATGCCGTACGCGACGAATTCTCGCTATCATTCGCTTCAAAACCTCCGAGATAAAACTTACCATTGAGCATTTGGCCAGGCGGAACGAATTCTTTGCGGATGATGCCCTTGGAATCGTAGAAACAAATCAGCATTGTCTTTACTTCTCCAAGCGACTTTTTTTTTCGGATTCCCCCTCTTCTGGTGGTCTCCACTCAGCACCCTGGGGCTTTGTTTCTGGGTCATACTCAAAACACACGTTTTGTCCCCAGTAACGATCGTTTCAAGGAAGTCGGAAGTCGAGCGGTTTTAATGAGGTCCTTGCAGTGTTCAATTCGATACAGTTTTTGGTCGTCGGTGAACTTGTGAGGAACAAATCACGAATTCAATTTACGAAGGCCAAAACTCTCGGTCGAAATGATGTGCACAGTTGATTTTGGAATCCCCAATTCATCTTCAATCAATCTCACGGACGATTTCGGGTTTTCTTTGATGAAATCACGCACGTTTTGGATGTTAACTTCGCTCAGTCCAGTTTTTGGACGGCCCGGATTTTCGTCGTCCTCAAGCGTCTCACGAACACTTTGAAATCGCTTAAACCACTCTTAAACTTGAGTACGGGATAAGCATTCATCACTGCATGCTTTTTGAAGCATTGCATGCGTTTCGGTTAAACGTTTACCAAGTTTAACACAAAAGCTAATCGCAGTTCTCTGTTTGAATGTCATTTTCCGACCGTTCGTCACAACACACTGTCACTCTTGGCACTATAACTCGGCTTCTAACGAAACAAATGTCATAAACAGTTGACACAACACTAACGAAGGTTGCTGCTTTCGACAACAAAAAAGATTCAACAGGTGGCTCCACTAGTTTCTTCTATTTTCGAAAAGTTCGGTTTCTTCTTGGACATAGGGGGTATTATGAGAGATGTGACTTTGGGTGGTTTTTAAACATTGCCTTACTAAAAACTTCTCTCTGTGGAAGATTGAAATTTATCAAGAAAAGTTTGAATTAGTAAAGGATGTTTACCACTGTCATTAGATGCTCAGATAAGTTTAAAAAAGCTTCCATTCTCTCGATATATACAGAAAAACTATTTATACAGTATCGGCTAATTGGAATTTAAAATAGTATCGATGAGTTTCTGCGCATGCCAATTCGATCCCATTTTGATCCACACATCTGCCAAGATGGCGGTTGATTGTGCCACAAAACAAGTTGACAGAATTGTTGTGTTGCTTGAAATTAATATCTCCTGAGCAAAACCTCACCCCTCTCCATGAGACTGGCTAACTCATCTTCACTCGACGAGCTATAATGCATCGTTAAAAGACAAAATCAGAGCGATGTTGTAAATAAGGAACTGTAATTACTCCAGAATGGATTCTTGCTGGCTAGAAATTATTTCCAGTGATCCGTTGAACTTGTTCACCTAGCAAAAAATCTTTTCAGTAAAATTCTCATCTCAGCGTTTGTTGCTGCTGATCTTATTTTTTTTTCAAATAAATATTTGAATTTAAAATTCTGCATTTGTTGTAGAAATCCTGTATTAAAAATTCGTGAACTCAAGTAATGCAAACAAGCAAGAGTTTTTTGATTAATGTCAAGCGCTTGAAGAAGGCAGCAAATATTTTTATTAAAATAGTAAGAAATTTACTTGGTTTGGATGAAATTTTATCTACATAGTAATAGACAGAGAGATAAATAGGTGAAAAAAATTCACTCTGATATGTACCTTGAAATGAGAAAAGTTTACATATTGAGCGAAGTTTGAATATTTTGAGATGCAATCACTAGTTTTTGAAAAAAACGCCAATCTCGTCTTTCTGACTTAATACAGAATTACCTCTTGATATTTAAAGAGCTTAAAAAGTAATAATAGGGAAAAACATTTGAAAAGTTGGAAAAATTATAAATGAAGCAATCTTTATTATAAGTGCAATTATAATTATAACTTGCCAGCCTGGTTGGCTGAGTGGTTAGGGTATCCGCTCTCCAGTCAAAAGGCTGAGGGCTCGAATCCCGCCGTGGGCATGGATGTTTGTGATTGTCTGTGAAAATACTCGTGGTGGTGGGTAGTAGATGGCGTTGGTGTAGGTGATGCGATTTTCTGGATTTGAATGGTGGAGACGGAGAGTTGTAAAGTAGGTGCCTTCCCTCGATAAGTCTTTGGACTCCTTGGAGATGTCAAGCAATAAAATCATAATAAATTATGATTACATACAAAGGCATAAAAGACAATTATAAACACGTTCTAAAGCATTATAACGATACATGAAGTCGTAAAAGGCCAATTATAAAGACATATGAAAGCAAATGGAGACAATTATAAGATGGAAGCTACAGAAACGTTTTGGACAATGATTTTATTGTTTAGTTTATGTATATACTTTCCCAGATGTGACAGTTTGCAATTGCCCTCCATGGCGACAATGGGCCAGAAAAATCACGACTCTTCCAACAAGACAACAGCTCCTATCCAAAGGCTCGCGTTTGTGCAAGTCCGGATCGAAAGTCATATTCGAGCATTCCGTGTTCGCTCCCTTTGGCGTCTAATTCTTCTGATTTGAATCCCAGAGAACGATCACGTATAACGCAGCATCCGCCGGTTGACTCCAGTGCCTCCCTCGTTCACTCACCTCTTGATTCTGTCTAGTTGGTCCAGAATACCTCGTGACACCTTACACGAACTACTGAAGCCAATTCCAAGACGTATGCAAGCAGTTATCTCGGCCAAAGGAAGCCCAATACGCTACTAGGTTGGTCATCATGTTTAGGCTGATGAATCTATAAGGCATTTATTCCTCAGCTCTGTCTAAACTGATTCTATTCTAATTTCATATTTAGTATCTCAGTTAAAATTTGCCATCATCTCAATGTTGATTCCAATGGACCTATATTAGTAGAAAAAAATTAGTTCTAGCAAAATACATGTGTAGATTAAGATATTCTAGTGCAATAAAGGCGTGACTGGAACATTTTTTTTTTATTATCTATAATACTCCAGATAACAGAAGAATGTTTCCAAACTACCATGCAATATTACCTCTTATTAGACTCCCATTTAAATTACAAATGTAAGTTTAGAATTCACCGATCGACCTTTAAAGATTGATTAAAATCTGTTCACTTTTCATGGATGAAAAATAGTACTATTGGGGGGGGGGTTCGTTGTCTTCCATGAGATCTCCTTTTCGCTTATTGGTTTGTAAAATTTCCATATTCTTCTAGAGCAACTGTTCGCTAAATACTAAAGGCTGATAATACTAACGTTATGATTTTATATGCTAAAAGACTTGAATTCTGATGTTACGTAAAAGAAGTGAAAGTATATTGACCTTCCTTTCTAATTTCAGAAATATTCTTTGTTGTGATCTATTTGATAACAATTTTGATTACAATTTCATTTTCTTTATGTGAATATTTTCCTGGGTATTCACTTCATTCTCAGAGTTAACGCAATCAGAGAACTTATCTTGTACGAAATTGAGTAAACTATTTTTTTTTTTTTTTTTACCATCTCCGCAGTGCGTCTTTCTAATTTAATGAAGTTTGCCTTTTTTTCAGACAATAGACAAAAATAAGAAGATAAAGACATTGAAGGCAGACTGACTAATAATTTGAATTCTGGTAATCAAAATAGATAAGCTGAGTCTCTTTCCCACCAGAACTCCTAAAGCTATTATGACAACTCGTTCTTCAGGACGCAAACTGGCAATGAGATCTTTATGGGGGATCACTGAGTTTATAGCCCATAAGTGCCGGACTTGGTATGCTTCTTATTGCGAAATAGTCACATAATAAAGTTATATGGCTCTGACGAAGTGGTGTTTAAAAGGCCACAAAGCAGATGGGAGGCCTACGGGTGTTATTAAAAGGAGACAGGAACACGGTAAGTCTCTGAGATTATAGTTGTTTACTTGTACAATAATTATTCCAACGGCTATTATTATCCCTTGCTTCTTTTATTACTGAAGTGTATTCTCAAGTGATTCCTATAGCAATCCCGCCTTCTTTACTTACGTATGTTTCTGACAATAACTCCTTTTATGTGTCTAATATTTGAAATCTTTTTTTTCAATGATTTGTATGCCTAGAGATTTACATGTCCCCTGTGAATGTCGCTTCTCTGTTTGTCCGCAAAGCTAAACACTTAAGCATGCAACACAGGTTATTTTAGCATGAAGTTTGTCAGACTTAGTAATTATTATCATCGTGAATAAACTATTCTCCAAGAGGCAGCGGCTACTAACCATGAAATAAATGATCCCAATGAAATCCATGGAATAATTCTAGAGCAAGATTACATTATTTAAAATCAAGACATCCTTATATAGAATAAATAAACGTCCTAAGTAAGTAGGTATCATAAGCAAGATCGCACTCTAAGAAATTGAGAAAGAAGAAAAGAAGAAACACCGTGAATATTTTTCAGGTTGTATCTTTTGATCTATTTTTATTGGCAATTGAAGCAGCGGCTTGCTGTGTTTTCTTTACTGTTGAGCTCGAATGTATTTTTTCAAATAAATTTTCGATTATCCATCCATCGATATACAAACAGTTGGAATTGTCCAAGAAGTCCTTAACCTTAATCCGCTACTACTATTTAACTATTATTATTATTATTATTATTATTATTATTATTATTATTATTATTATTATTATTATTATTATTATTAACGATCGCATAAAAGCACTTGTTTGCGGGAAAAATTAACGACAGGATCACTGCAACTGAAATTTTGAACCCTGAAGGCAACATTGGTGATGCCTTCAGGTTTTTAAATTTTAATCTTAAAACTATTCAAAGAATCTGCCTCTGAAGTTTCACAGAATGCTCCAAATGCACCTGAATGATAATCACAGACGAACGGACAACATGAATATCATAAGTCGCTATATTAGGGGAAAAAATAAAAATAAAAATAACGAAAAACGAAAAAGCACGATACAATTGTCTTGGTGAAGAATTTTTTTAGACTTTGGATGTTTTCAGTGCTTTTCCAACTTCTTGGATTCTTTTGGCTGCAATCTGATTGAGGTTTATTATCATTTGGCATCAAATGCTACAGGAATTGCCTTAAGGACCGTTTCCATGACAACGCGGTGCTCATGTTGCAAAAATGATGCAGGAAGAGATTCCGCAAATGGGTTGGGAGGTGTCTTCCTTGCTGGCTGGACATCAGAGGTTTTTTTATTGAATCCGGTACACGATTGGTTTAAAAACTAGATTCATCAGGAGTTTGCCAATGTGGCATTGATTGGCTGGGTGAATAATCAACCGGTTGATTAGCATCTATCTAAATGATGATGAGGAATTCATGTAACGAGATTCATTAATTATCTTCTGGTACATTCCTATTGAACAACACGTCAATAAGGAAAATTATTTTTAAACGGTTAGAGTTTTATTATGTTAGTGAAATAATTTAAATCTAAAGGTATCAACTACAAGAAATTAAACATTTTCAGTATTATGAAGAATTTTTTTTAAAAATATGCATTTAGGTCACTTATGTTGCATATCCTAATTTGTCAATGTATGCTCATGTTTCTTATACACTAGATACCAAGATTTAAGTTATACAAATAAAATAAATTATGTCCATGAAAATAAAAATACACATAAATAGTTTTCGTGGATGCCTGTGTAGGTCTGTTGAAATAGTTTCTTCTATAGCGCTAGATCTCCAAAACAAAGTCTATTATAAGTTCGATTCTAGTCACCAACAAGAGGAACTTTTTATATGTTTTTTCAGTTCTGGTGCTTTTATTAACCCAATAAAATTGACATAGAACTCGCACTATGTATTGAACTTGTATTATCAGTTGTCTGCTGTATTTTGCTCCCCGGATTTCATTGAATAGCTTTGGGCCGGGATGGCTAAGGATGAACAGTGGCTGCCAAACAATCTTCAAAAAGGTATTAGGGCTAAACAGCCTCGCTTACTCCATTTGAGAAATTAAAGGAGTTAACCGATATATTTATATTTATTTTATAGTTTTGCGGAAAATATTTCCGATAAGAAAAACCCATCAGAAACTCTTTGATTAGCAGAAATATAATCAGGGACAAAAGACAAAAAACGAAACAAAATTATTGCCGATATTAAAATGAGATCAAGTAGATACAAAGGGATACCCAGTTTTAATGGTAGGTAGACTTCTTTTCTCTGGTTTGAGAAACCACACCCTGATTACTGGATGCTGTTTTTTTTTTTTTTTTTTTGAAATTACGGTCGAGGCAGTAAGGCTATGAGGTCAGTGCATTATGTATAACTGGGTGTGTTCTTGTGGCCAAATTGTTCGTTTAGCTTAAAAATGCAAGTATTTGGCAGAAAAAAAACTCAGCTTCCATATGAGACCAGATAATTTGTTTTCAATTGAAAAAAAAATCATAGATTCTTGACAACTTAAACGGTATTCCATGCTGGAGCATGAAATCCTGGAAACAAAAGGTCCATATTTGAGTTCTGCAGCATAATTTCATAATTTTCCATCTTTTAACACACCAACATCATTAAATTGGGGTGAAGGTTCTCACACATTTGTGGATGGAATCCACATAAATATATAGAATCGTCTTAGTTACTAAAACATTGTAAATAAGCATCGTGTACTGAAGTGCACAAGTGAGATTGAACTGTGATAAAGTGGATCGAGCAATGAATTTATTTGGGATTAGAATGACAAAATGAGAAACTTGAAAGAACGATCAAGTATTGATTTTGTGTGATTAATGTTATACGAATGTGTTTCTCTTCAAATCTTATTTCAAATCTCTACCACGCTATTCAGATCAATAACCGCATCAGAATTTCCTTTCATATTACAAAGAGATGACGTTATTTTGAGCTCCCCAGCTAGAATTAGATGCATCTAAATTTAACTCTTGAGGCCATCTGCTAAATTAGAATGTAGTATCTCAGTGTGTGGTTAAAGACGAGCCTTTCTGTTTTACTAAAGTTCATAGTTCATCGTCAAGAAATAAGCCATTATGTCAAAACGAGTTCGGATGAAAGGTCATCACAGCGGATGCACAACTCCATCGGTAGAAACTGCCAAAGCCAAAAGAAACACGTTACTTAAGTCTTGATCTTATAAAACATCACACACTGCAACGGTAGATATTTCAATCAATTCTTTTTGCTTTTTTTTTTTTGCTGATCATCTATTGCTCTATCCTATAGAATCAAACGAACACACGTTTTTGTTGTTGTTGTTGTTGCCAAGATTATGATTTCGTTTAAATATGCTGTTCTTTCTATTTGCTATCTAACTCCTGATAACGCGTAGTTGAAGTTTCGAAAATGTGCATCAATTCCCGACGAACTGGCACATACTTTCTCCTTACACGAATCCAAACAGCCCTGCACTGACGCAAACGCATTAAACAACAACAGAATGTGACGTCAAAACTTTCGCATATTTGCCCTTGAACTAGCCCGATAGAACTGCCTCGCGTTTAGAGAGAAAGAGAGAGAGAGATGGTATACTCTCCTTCTGTCTCTCTGGGCCCAGATAATTTAAGAGCTACATTGTGATCACTTGCGCAAATATTACTAATATTTGAAATTAATCTTTATAAAAACTCAAAAGTTCCCAATTAAATTCTGGATTTTTAGTAAAACGAAAAACACACAAAAAAGGGGAAAGATTAGGGTTGCAAAAACATTTGTTAATTAGAAGCAAACAATGGAGAACGTATTTCAGTTATGATGAGAGTTTTATTACTGTGTGTTGTGAAACAAATTGCATATGATGCGAAGTTATTGTTCAACAAATGAGCGCTTAGCAACTGGACATTTTCATGTCTCGCATGAAATTACCTAAATTCATGATTATGCGCATGCGTCTGTAACAACTCTTTTTTGAAAAGCTATAAATGTTCTAAATTTAGATGTTATTGTTAGTCGTGCAAATTGACACCAGCAAATGAACTGCGACGTCATCTGAACAGTATAAAGCTCACTGTTGTCTGCATGCGACATGAGCACGATGTTCAAATACGCACAAAAAAGTGGTCTACCTATACACTGCGTTTCCAAATGTAATGGGACACTCGTGCATACCCTTATGAAAAGTAAATAGAGGACTCGATTTTTAACCCATTTAACGAGTTAAGAAACTTAATAAGATGAATATCTTTGGTGATGACGTTCCTTTTAACTTTTGTTTTATGCGGATCGGAGAATGAGAGGCGTTTCCATCTGATTTTTTGCATATTCAGGTTGAAACTCCAGTAGATAATTTGGTGAAAACGCCAACAGTACGAAGCATACGCAGCCCGTGATGCCATCTCGTGGCCATATGAAGAAATAAATGATGCAAACGCTCGCTGTTCCTATTTAATCCTTTTTCTTGAGATTGGATAATTTAATTTTTTAAATCTCCCAGGATTAGAAATACTTTTTCTTAAAACTTGATAAAATATTCCTGTGTGTATGCGATGATATTCAAAAAAGGAGCTGCTCTTCAACTTCATACGTAGGCACAACATCATGAACATTTGCTGATACTCAATATTATTCATGTGTGTGTGTGAGCGTGCATACTTAAAAAAGTCCATTTCCGTTGGATCTTATAAATTTTTATGGATGTGTGCTGGCGGGTGATAATCTTCAAGACAAATCCAGTAATCGCCTTATTCGGAGCATCAGTGAATGCCTTGGAATGATCTATGGGTACAAAGAAGCACGTTTGTAATCAGTCGGAATTTGGGAAATTTAACTGGGCAGACAAATGTTGTCTCTTTTCTATCTCCGTTTTTCTGGTACTTTTTGTCTCGTACGGAAGACCTCATTTGTCTATATGCGAAAAACGCAGATCGGAATGCCCATAGAGTAAGACTGAAATGCAATTTGTTTTCAGTCTTACATTATGGCAGCAGTTTTTCTTGTTAAGGGTCTCTCCACTTCACCAAACCAGAAAACTGGAGAAACTCACCTTCATTTCAGTTCAGCCCTTTCCATCTCCCCAATCATGTTAAGCTCTATGGCCCGTTATGGCCAAGTTACTTGGCCTTGACAAGGCATAAATAAATATCCACTGCAAATCATAAATACTTATTACAAAGTAATACCAAAATCTATTGGGAACAGGCTCAAACATCTAGAGGTAATGAAATAGAGACTGGAAACAGAACTACGTCATGCCATGTAGATTCATCATTGAAATCTGAACTTCACTTGGGATCCAATAAGTATGGCTAACAAAACCAGTGTGATTCCCATAACCACAAATTAGGATAACTTCGACCACATTGTGTACTTTTACTTATTCAGCTGGCTAAAATCTGAGGGTTTGGGAATCCTTTAGTGTCCTAGAATCTGATCCTTGCTTTTCAATGAAAGAAAAACAATAATTTTAAAAATAATATTTTTACCAAACCATGACTTTGGCAAACTGCGATAGAAAGTCCAAGCGTAAGCAAATACCTGAAAAGTGCAACTCATAACCCATTTGGTAGTGCAACACAGGGCAACTCATAGTGAGGGTGGAGCATGTGTTGCACTTTCCAGGTATTTGCTTACGCTTGAACTCGCCGAACTTTATATAGTTTCTATATTCGGCATGAAACAATATGGGATGTAATATTCCTTAATTTAAATAAAATAATAAAATAAAAAGCCTTTCAAAACCTTTTCTTTACCTGAAGAGAGTTCACTGTCCTCTTTACTCCTAACATCTGGAAACGAAGCATTTTAGGCTCCAATTTTCACAATAGCAGCACTTGAGTGCATTTCTCTCACAGTGCTAGATGAGAGGCAGCGAGAATACGTAAGTCAATTACCGCCATCTCGTGTCCATTATCCTAACTGATATTAACAAAAATAAAAAATCAGCTAACGCCTTTTTATTCCCCTTTAGGGAGTAAGCGAGACCGTTTTAGCCATATCTAATTTCTAATTTTTGGAGGCTTAAGGGGAAGTTCTGCACCGATAGCCAAACAGATGACTGGCCCAAGACTATCATTAATTATGCACGCACTAGTGAAGAGATGCGGCTGATAAGTGCTACCATCTCGTGGTCCTTAATAGTAACACTGTTTTTTGCTATCCGAAAATAGTGCGGGTTCTACGGTCGATTTTCTTGAGTTTACGGGACGAAAAACCAAACTTTTGGGGAAAAGTCTGGTTTTTAGACGCTTGTTCATGTCAGAGATCGACTCACGTGGGAACCGGTCGGAAAAAAAGCTTCATAAAAGCTCTCTAGTTGGCAAATGAAATTGAACTTACGATGCTCTTTCTTCGAGCGATCTAGTGCTGTGGACGACACACGCCACTTTCACTGAGCTACACTCTGAGCTACTATATGTATATATATATATATAATGTGTGTATGTGTGTGTGTGTGTGTGTGTGTGTGTGTGTGTGTGTGTGTGTGTGTGTGTGTGTGTGTGTGTGTGTGTGTGTGTGTGTGTGTGTATTTCCATTTCTTTGATCGTTGTTTGCAAGTAAGGACCTTTTCTTACTTGAGCCAAAAATCGACTAAGTCGGAACCAGTTCGAAAAAAAGACCTAAAATGTACCACAAGATCAATAGTGAATGCATGTGTTCTACTCAATAACATCAAGATCACTTATTTTATGCAAACATTACTAAACCCGCCCTTTTTATGTGCGTGTTACTATGGTAATCGTGCAAACGACACACCTGTGCCCTCTTTTGACAAAGTTCAGCATATTGCTAAAACAAAATATACGACTTCAAAAGAAACGCCTGTCATCCGTAGCAAATCCAACGTAATTATCGTGCCACGAACGTTATTAGTCTCAATTGGAAGCGGGGGGGGGCGGCAGCAGAAAGTCTCTCACGATCCGTCATTTGGCCCACGCAAAGCAGTGGATTCATTAAAGTATGCCGTTGATCGTAATACGAGAACGTTTTGAATTCTTTGCGAATCAATGCCGGAAAATGGGAGGGGGGGATGTGTTTGGGGGAAGGGAGATAATTGACGAAGTGAGGCCTCATCTGTTCGAAACGTTGCCGCATTTGCGTATCTCTTCAAAGCAGACGAGTAGTTGTCCAAGGAGACCAAAATTCTAACTGATTGTTTCCGAGTGATGCTAAATTGTTTATGCATTCTTGTAATGCGATCAGCAAACCTTACAAGACGAGCTGCTCACCAAGAACTGCCGGAAAGTATGTAATTAGACCTTTGTATGAGTTCGTCAAGGGAATGGGGACCCGTCTACTCAATTAAAAGCTCTCGGATAAATAGATTAAATTAAGATTCCACGGAATTAACCCAGGCAACGGGGGACACCCCCTAAGCTGCGAACAGCTCGTTTGGCTTTAATTGATGGAGCTGCCGACCACTTGACACTGCGTACGGTCGGTGCGAGAGAAATAATCCAAGTAACGCTTTTCATTAAAGAATTTATTTAATCTGATTTGGATGGAAGGATTTGGTCGCCGCGAAACGGCTATTGATGCAAGGACAACAATCTTAAGTGGAAGGGATGCTAATCTCTCTCTCTCTCTCTCTCTGTTGTCAGTTACTTTCTTTCTCTCACCACATCCATTAGATAGAACGATCGGAATCTCATCAAAAACAAGGGAAACATTTTTAAGCCTTTTTTCCAGAAAGAATGTGTCGTACGGTCTCGGACGAAGGTGGAAGACGTTTATACAAAATGGAAATCAGGTTTTGGTCGCGCAAAACAAATACACTGATCAGCGAATGACAGCATTAGTTGGCATACGCAACACACACACACTTCCTGTGAATGTTAAATTGTTAAATTGGTTAAGAAAAATCTATTTCTAATTAAGCTTTTCATTATTTCCGGGATAAGAATGGCTTCGTTCGATACAAGTCCAAAACGAAGATTTTCAGTGGAGGTCAGAAGATTTGTTATCCTATGATCTGAGAGATTTTACTTTCAATATACATAATCTTCTCCAAGATTGTGTATATATACAACCAGTTAACACATGCACACACACACACACACACACACACACACACGTACCACCACCGCCTCTTGATTTTCGTTTCCTTAGTAATAATTTCTAACAACCAACTCTTCTCATTTCCTGCGCATGCTTTTAAAAATAGAGACTGCGCTTCGGTGAGGATTCTTTTTTGAATTGTCTCAGTGAAACTCCAACTATCTTTTTGGCTACAATGAAACTAGAAGTTTTTCGTGTCGACATATTCTTAATTAACATGAATTTTTCATTCACTTTTCCTCTTTTTCGTCTATCTATTCTTCAGGATTCTAAATTACTGTTTGATAAGAGAAAATTATTATTTTTTAATCTCTTTCACGTCCTCTTTCTTAAAAACAAGGTTTCTGACAAATATTTCATTCTTTCTAAAGATGTCTTTTTGATATTTTTCCTTTCTCTCTCTATCTCTCTTTCCTATTTTCTGAAGATCCTTTGGACCGACACAATGGACTGTATTAGACTTGCATTCTACTAATGTTTTTTTTTTTTTAAGAAAAATCGCAACCAACCGCGAAATTAATTTTCGAGAATTATTAAAAAAATTGATTTCCAAGTAACTCAGGAAAATGAATTTTTCATCATGACGCTGAAGTCTAAATTGTTTGAATAAATAAATATAAAAAACAACATAAAGTAATATTTTCATTTTTCTTGTCTGTGGTATAATAAAGGGTGTATTTTCTTCTCTTTGTTGTGACTTATGAATGCTACGATGCAAAGAGAGAGACAGAGTGTGTGTGTGGGGGGGGGATGAGAGAGAGAGAGAGAGAGAGAGAGAGAGAGAGAGCAGAAAGGATGATCTTATAAAGCACTTATTGTCATGCCGGTTAGTGGTATCGTGTGCAAAGATGAAGAATGCAGCAGAGCTGCATTGATAAAGACTTCTACTGGGTTATCCCAACAGTCACACACAAACACACACAGATCGTATATCTACATCTTTTCTATGAAAACCCGAATTAACCAAACACTGCCTGCAGAGACAGAGAATACGCCGGTGATCACATGACACTTATCCACCAATGGGATGCGAGTAAACATCAGTAGAGCTTAGCCCTTAAATCTTCAATAAGTTCAATATCTCGCTGGCCTTCGAATTAATAATTTCCTACACCCCTTTATCACCAAGCGAGGGGGGTGAGGTTGTGAATATTAAATGCCTTCCTATCGATCTTTCGCAACAGCTTGCTCAACTCGAACTAATTAAAATCAGAGAGTTGTTTAATGAACATTTCTTAGCCGCAATTCTCAGCATGAGTGATGTTTTTTCGTGCATGTCATACGAGCCGAACGATATTTTGTTATGATAAAAGACTGCTCTGGGTAGGCGGCTGACATTTAACCCCTGGTGCATCGTTGTTCACACAGTAAGCGAAGATTCATGGATCCGGCTGTAACATTCTGGTTTGCCTTGTTGGTCCAAGTTTTGACAAAACTGCGATTAATCTTTCTTCCACGGCGTACATTATCTTTTGTGATATGTCCAGGGAATCTTGTCGTCACAGGAGAGGGGGTGATGGCAGTGACTCGCTGTTCGTAACGCTGCAAGTAATTTTTTTTTTATTATTCCCAAAAAATATCGCAAATGATTTGTGCTTGAACCATTTTTCATCCCAAAATCGTATTTGTATTTCTTAAAAAAAAATTTTCATATTTATAAATATATTATATATAATTACATGCGTATGTGATCTTCGGAACATAGTTAAACTCAACGTAAAATCTGATGGATAAGCAGAAAGAATAAATAAATAAGTAAACCCTCTAGACATTTGTTTAATCCTAAATGGCATTTGGAAAATGAATTCCGAACGTTCAGACGTGTATGGCGTACATATCAGAGAAGGCAACTATGACAGATAGAGAAAGCTCGAGACAGAATGTGCCACAATGGAAACACGTGACCCAGAAAAGAGATGAATACCAGACATGTAATTTACATAGTGCACGAGCTTGGGTTAAAACATGGCCAAGAATAATGACGCATTCTTAATGGAATTGAATGGAAAGAGAATTTATTTGTATACAAAGAAGGTCTATTTATACGAGACATTTTTTTTAGTTTTGCATTGGCAACTACCCAAGAAACCCCTACAACGAAAGATGTAGTTCTAAGATATATTATTTCCTTTTAGATTTGTTTACCGAGTCCACTTTTTTTTTACAATTAATTAATTCACCAGATACTCGCATTACCTTTTGAGACGTTTTGAGGTTTACTTTTTCGTCTTCTTCAGGTGAAAAAAAATTGGAAACTTGGACAGAAACCAATCCCTGCATTAGTCATACGCATAAATCTTCCCGTGGCATTGTGAGTAATATTAAAATGAGTTTTCTACTGCTGAATTCAAGACGTTGAGTGAGTCGCTTGCCTTCCCAGCAGGCAGGCGAACATAATCGTGACAAATTCGTGTGTTGTGGTGCACGCAGGCATTGCTCTCATTCGTCAAGATTAACTCCCTAACTCGACTTAATCCTTTACCAGCCTTGCATCAGATACGAAGACTTCTCTGATTTCCGGCAGCTAACTCTCCCAGAGGGCACTGCTGTGCTCTGGCGTTCGTGGGTCGCACATTCACACGCCTGGAAAAGATCCCATGTGTAAAATGGTTCGTTGGATGTGTTGAGAGAGAGAGAGAGAGAGAGAGAGAGAGAGAGAGAGAGAGAGAGAGAGAGAGAGAGAGAGAGAAAGAGAGAGAGCAACTGCATGGTGTAGGGTACAGCAATCTCCTACCAACCTGGTGCATTTGGATGTATTAAACTGGCGTTGGAAACGTCAGGAAATATGCACCGACCGAGTCAGCGATCTCGGCAGCCGTGATTGTAAACAGGAGCAAAGATGTCTGTGAAAATATTCTCACGTCATTAATATCAGACGTGAAAAATTCAGGTGTCATTTTCATCACTAATGTGGAGCACACAATACTCTTCTTGTCCCATGTTCAAGAAAATAGATTGAAAGATGTACACGTGCTCAACTTTATTTAGCTGATTCTTTGAATGTTCTTGAGCAAAAGCGGTAATCAATGTGGAGCATTTCAGTTTCATAGCTTTCTACTTGGTGTTTTGTTTCCGTTGTAAGTGCTGCCAGCCCTGATTTGTGCTGCCTTTCATTCTCAACGTCCTTGAAGTGTTCAGAGACAAACCTTTTCAGATCTGCCAGTTTTTCCTATGTAGCGTAGATTGCAATTGACTGATCTCGAAGACACCTGGTTTATTGAGCGGAGGATGTGGTGGTTTAGGAGGTTTCACGTGTTCAGAGATTTTGTTGATTGGGTAGAAGGCGACTTTTAAATTTTGTTGGCAAAGCGATCTTGCTATTTTATTTGTGATTTATTGTAGATATGGGAGAATCATTGCTCCTTTATATTCTTAGTTTATTTGTTCTTCTGTTTGTTTTGGAGTTTGGATAGAATTTTTTGCCTAAATGTTCTATTGTGGCGATTTTTTGAAAGGACAGAATTAAAATACTGTAACTCTTTTTTTTTATCAATGTAGGTTGAAATTCTGTAGGCTCTATCTCGTGAGGAATATATATATATATACTCCATAATAACTTTCAAGAATGCTGTGGTCTGATGGATGAAACTTATCTCCTTTTCTAGAGACAGGAAGGACTTGATTCCGTTTTAGATGAGTGGTTGTAGTGTTCACACAAGATGTTTTTAATTCTGAAGCAAACGTTGTAGCACAACACGAGGGATGCCATCAGGGCCAGAGGACGTATTGGTATTAATTCCCAAGTTTTTTTCTGATATCCTTCTGGCAAAATATCATAAGGAATTCTGTGAGCATTTGGTGGTATTGTAGGAAGTGATTTGTTGATTTGGTAACAGTTCCGTTATATCATGAGATGGTATTATTGTACCACAAGATGTGTAAGAGAGGTGGAAACAAGGAGGGGAAGAAGTTGCACCCAACAGCCTTAGCAAGAGACCAGAAGCAAGACTGTTGTTTGAGCAGGAGGAAAGAGGGATTTGCGTTTGGCACTTTATGAAATTGACATTGGATTTGCTAATAAGTTTCTTATTCTTGTTTCGGAACGTTATAAAGTCAGATAAGGAAATCTTAAGCCAGATCAAATCGCATAGAGTGGATTCAAGGTAAACTTAGTAACCATCATCATCATCATGCATATCAAGGATTTAGGCCTAGCATGGCCTGTTCCGGCCTTAGAAGTCATCGTTGAATCGTTTAAGAGGACGTCCTGGTTTTCTTTTTCCTAATGGCTTGTACTTTAAGGCTTGTTTTGGTAATCTTTCTATTTTCATTCTTTGAACGTGTTCCATCCATTTATGTTTATATTTTTTAATTTTTTCTATTACTGATTCCTGGTTTAATTCTTTCATAATTTCTTCGTTTCTTTTGTGATCAAATAGGGTATACTTTGCAGTTTTTCCCATAAACTTCATTTCTACTGTTATTAATCTTCGTTTTTCTTTTTTTTATTGTCCAGATTTCAATTCCACACAATAAGACTGGTGGGGCTAATGTATTATATACTTTTAATCTGGTTTGTTTTTGAACTAGGTTTGGTTTAAATATAGAGTTAATTACACCTGTTATTTTTAAATATTTTGCAATTTTTACGTTTATATCTTTTTCATTTTCATATGTGATCATACATCCTAGGTAATTAAATGAATTCACCTGTTCTAAGATCTTGTTATCTATTACTATCTTAGTTCTTGCTGGATCTTGTCCGTTAAAGGCCATAGTTTTTGATTTTTCTGTTGATATTATCATACGGTAATCTTTGGATATCTCATTTAGATCTAAAATAGCTTTCTGTAAGTTATCTTCAGAATTTGTAATTATTATTTGGTCGTCGGCAAAAAGGAGAGTGTTTAAGTTCACAGTAGGAGAAGGTTTAATACCTTGATGGGAATTTTTATTTCATTTTATTATTATTTCATTTAAGTAGATATTAAAAAGAGTTGCTGAGAGGGGACATCCCTGTGGAATTCCTTAGTTTATCTCTCTTGTATATGATAGCTCGTGATTTAATCTTATTTGTATTTGATTATTTTCATATATACTTATGATAGTTTTTAGGATATTATTTGGTATTTGTCTTTCTTTTAATACGTTAAATAAAATGCTTCTTTTAACTTTGTCGAATGCTTTTTCTAACTTAGTAACCTTTGGTACGAAATATCAGATCTGAAAAAAAGTACGTTCCACCCTCCTTGAGGAAGGCGCCATATATAATGTACATAGATTAGCTGAGGTGACATGTGATTGTAATTGATACTCCACTGGGGTTCAGTAAGGAATGACGGTCGAATTTTGATGTCTGCAAGTGGAAGTGTACATCATTAATATTTGCTCTGATGCCTCAGTTGTTGGTGAAATGGATGGAGAAATGTTTTTTACTTGTATGAGATTTGGTGATGTTGGTGCTTTTTTGGATGCATTTTTGGGAGTTTTCTTGCGGGGGGGGTTCACTTTTTGTTTCAAACTTATTTTTTGTGATATTTTGATGGGATGTTTGGAAGAATTTACTACAATCGCATTGACACTACTGTTTTTTCTTTTATGATTGGGTCGTACTAGAAACCTATAAAGGAAGGGCTTGTGAACATAAGTACAATCTGAGCACTCCCTTCTCACACGGGGAATGCTTAGATGGCAGCCCAAGTGTGTCCTCGACACTGCCCCTGCAAGCTAATATACTCAGATTTCCTCCATGCACAACCTGGCAGAATAACCACAAGCAGAATTATTCGCCAGTTGGTCGAATATCCCCTTGACTCGTTACTAACAGACTCAGTTGGTGTACGTCATTTCACTGCTGTACTCTCGAATTGAGAAGCTTCTGGATTCCTAATTAAGTAATTTCAGTGCGTTCAGCTTATCCAGATAAGCCATCACTCTGCATAAGTACGGAGGGGGGAAAACTGAAACTACTACTCTGGAATTCAAACATCGCAACAGCCACTTCATGCCTGCAATAAGCAGGGAGGTGGGGTTCCACACGGATGAAGAAAGTCATCTATCATTTAGAAGTATAGCTAGCATCTTCTGCAAATAGAGGATTTGCTTTTAAGGTGGGAATACTCGCCTTGCCAAAGCTTCCTTTGTGGAAACAGGCGATACCACGGAAGGCGGGGGTTAACTAGGCCGGGAGAGAGACCGAGAGAGAGACTATTTAGGCTATTCATATTTGGTCGTTATATACTTAAATCAACATAAAAACTTATTCTGATTAAAGACCATTGGTTTAATACACATATGTACAAGAACGTCGACTAGTTTCACTAGAACACTGTCTAGCTTTGTCAAGACTAAAGAGGTGAAAGAAAATAATAAATACAAAAAAACGAAAGAATAAAATAAACCGTTAACAACGGTTAGGCATCCAAATTTGGCAACTCGCGTGACATTGTATGCATGTAGCGAGATGCTTCAGTCATTATTGTGAATACGCGTTGCATAGTTTTTGGTGTACTGTAGTTCCGCTATACTTAGAATTAATCAGATTTTTCCGTGTATCTTTCAATACTGCTCCTTGATTTCTGTTCAGGTTATTACCTGTTCGTAGGACCGCTGCTGCTTCTTTAAATATTCGGCATCTGTAATCCTCTATGTATGGTGAGCTGTTTTCCCAATCTATTGCTTGATTAGAAGTTGAGAAGTGATGCGCCAAACCTGAGGTATCTGACCTGTTGGAGAACATGTTGGAGATTTACATCTCCAACATGTTCTTTCTGTCTAATTTCCAGGCTTCTTGGAGTTTGGCCTATGTAGGAAAGTCCACAAGTGCATGGTATCTATAAATACCCCTGCATATTTGAAAAAAGCAACGCTGTCTCTTTAGGCGATTTTAAAAACTGTCTGATGGTTGCAGTCGGTCTAAACACAACTCTGATGTTGTAAGGCTTCAGTATTCTAACAATGTTAGTGGAGACTGAACCAACATAGGGGATGACGACGGATGAAACGTACTGAGTTGCTATCCTTTGTTGTTGGAGGATATTTTTGTAAAGCAATGTGTTGATTATTTTTAGTGGATACCCATTTTGAGAAAGTGATTTCGATATCTGAGAAAGTTCTGTACGTACATCTTCGTCTGTGACTATGTTTTGGGCTCTATTTCGTAACATATGGAGATGCTGTATTTCTGTGTATGATGATGATTAAAAGTAAAATGCAGATACCGTCCAGTATCTGTTAGTTTTCGATATATATAGTAAGTTTAATATTATAATTCTCTTGTCTTTTGACCAGAATATCTAAAAACGGAAGTTGTTGATTTAAAAGTCATTTCGAAGTTGTTGATTGTTTTCCAATTCTAAAGTGAATTTGATTTTGAATTTGACTAGTGAAACTAGTCGACGTTCTTGTACATATGTGTATTAAACCGACGGTCTTACAATCAGAATAAGTTTTTATGTTGATTTAAGTATATAAAGAACAAATATGAATACTCTAAATGGACACATGAAACATAAAGTACGGTGCCTAGAAAAAGAAAAATGCAGAAAGGCAAAGTTATTGAACCATCTTATCTTCCTCAAGAGATGTAGACAATTTTCCATCATCATCAAGTTCTTAATCGTCAAAAGACATATTCAGTCTACACAAGCAAAAAGGATCTTCCAAAAAGCTTCATTTGCCCTACTTAGGGAAAGGATCCAGCACATCAGGTACGAATTAAACGTTATTGACCTTAAATGCCGGAATAATTTTGATGATATTTCCAACCGTTTAGACTGCTCAACTTGGAACATTATAGACCACATGATACAAAATAGTTACGAAAAAACATTTTAGTCTAGCAAAGTTACTCAAATTAAAAAATTTGAAGAACATTAGAAGAAAAATTACAATTCTAATAACTGTCTCCCAGATGCTAAAGTGATTTTTAACATGTGAGATTGCTGCCTTTCTAAACAAGAATCCGAAATTCTAAAGAAAAGTTTCAACTTTTCATTTGCTCCTAGCCACGAACCAAAAATGGACTTCGTTTGTGGTATTGAAAAAGGTCTTTATCCTCTCCCGGAGGCAATAGCTAATGTTATTAGATTCCAAAGCACAACCATCCTTGCCACAGCACAACCACCCAAACTAAATACCACTTCCTATGATAGAAAGGCAATTCAGAACTTGCAAAGGAACAAAGATATAATAATTGCTAAAGCGCACAAAGGGAACTTCACAGTCATTTTGAACTCCAGAGATTATATTAGTAAGATCACTAATTTACTATCGGACCATTCCATGTACAAAATACTTAACAAAGATCCAACCATGACTACCCATAACGAGACAAACCTTCTGATTCGTAATATGAATAGATGGCCTGAATAGTTAAAAAGAAAACTAAAATCTTCACATCCTATAACACCTTGCCTTTATGGTGCACCCAAAGTGCATAGAAGGTCCGCTTCGTCCTACAGTTGATGGCAGTAGAAAGTATTTTTAACTTGGGTATAGTTATGTTAAAGATACCAAGCAATTTTAAACCTGGTTTTACTCCATTTTTTTCAAGTAAGCAAACAGACAAAATGTCAAGTTTGCGCCTGCAATTTATGCAAGACTAGCTGATCCCACAGGCAGTGCAAGACCAAGGCAACTCGTGGTAGAGGTGGAGCAAGCTCTGATCACTAATTAATTAATTAATTAATAATCTTAATCTTAATGTGTTTTGGCATTAAGGGTAAATATTAAGATTAGTGATCAGAGCTTGCTTCACCTCTACCACGAGTTGCCTTGGTCTTGCACTACCTGTGGGATCAGCTAGTCTTGCATAAATTGCAGGCGCAAACTTGACATTTTGTCTGTTTGCTTACTTGGAAAAAATGGAGTAAAACCAGGTTTAAAATTGCTTGGTATCTTTAACACAGTTGATGGCAGATCCTCCCCCACATATCTACTAGCCAAACATCTTGCCAACCTACTAAAAGGAAAAATCAGACAACCAGAATCTTATTTAAGGAACTCCCAACACTTTGTTGAGGGTCTCCAGAACGTTAAACTATCAAAAATACATAATAGTCAGTCTGGATGTGGTCTCCTTATTCACGAACGTTCCAGTTGAGGA
Organism: Typopeltis vanoorti; assembly: GCF_054136105.1. Classification (NCBI taxonomy): domain Eukaryota; kingdom Metazoa; phylum Arthropoda; class Arachnida; order Uropygi; family Thelyphonidae; genus Typopeltis; species Typopeltis vanoorti. Next base: position 16,119,654 of record NC_143556.1, read on the forward strand.
GGTCATAAACATTATAAAAGATCTCTTTCCTAGGGATATCACACAACTTTTCCATCACTTCCTGAATTCCAATTTCTTTAAAGTCAACAACATCGTTTATCAACAATTGGAAGGTCTAGCCATGGGCAGTCTCCTATCACCACAATGTGCGGACTTGTTCATGGAGAAATTAGAAAATGAAATTCTAGCAAACATTGTTCCGAAACCATCAGTCTGGTGGGGATACGAAGATGATGTTTTCATCATTCGGTTCATAACAAAATCAAATTCACTTTAGAATTGGAAAACAATCAACAACTTCGGAATGACTTTTAAATCAACAACTTCCGTTTTTAGATGTTCTGGTCAAATGACAAGAGAATTATAATATTAAACTTACTATATATCGAAAACTAACAGATACTGGACGGTATCTGCATTTTACTTTTAATCATCATCATACACAGAAATACAGCATTATCCATATGTTATGAAATAGAGCCCAAAACATAGTCACAGACGAAGATATACGTACAGAACTTTCTCAAATATCGAAATCACTTTCTCAAAATGGGTATCCACTAAAAATAATCAACACATTGCTTTACAAAAATATCCTCCAACAACAAAGGATAGCAACTCAGTACGTTTCATCCGTCGTCATCCCCTATGTTGGTTCAGTCTCCACTAAAATTGCTAGAATGCTCACCCCTTACACCATCAAAGTTTTGTTTAGACCGACTGCAACCATCAGACAGTTTTTAAGATCCCCTAAAGAGACAACGTTGCTTTTTTCAAATATGCAGGGGTATTTATAGAATACCATGCACTTGTGGACTTTCGTACATAGGCCAAACTTCAAGAAGCCTGGAAATTAGACTGAAAGAACATGTTGGAGGTGTAAATCTCCAACATGTTCTCCAACAGGTCAGATACCTCAGGTTTGGCGCATCACTTCTCAACTTCTAATCAAGCAATAGATTGGGAAAACAGCTCACCATACATAGAGGATTACAGATGCCGAATATTTAAATAATCAGCAGTGGTCCTACGAACAGGTAATAACCTGAACAGGAATCAAGCAGCAGTATTGAAAGATACACGGAAAGATAGCAGAACTACAGTACGCCAAAAACTATGCAACGCATATTCACAATAATGACTGAAGCATCTCGCTACATGCATACATTGTCACGCGAGCTCAAATTTGGTTGCCTAACCGTTGTTAACGGTTTACTGTATTCTTTCGTATTTTTGCATTTATTATTTTCTTTCTCCTCTTTAGTCTTGACAAAGCTAGACAGTGTTCTAGTGAAACTAGTCGACGTTCTTGTACATATGTGTATTAAACCGATGGTCTTTAATCAGAATAAGTGTTTATGTTGGTTTAAGAGAGAAACTATATTTTGCGAATCGATTAGGGGCCAAAATAGGTCATTCGTGGTTAATTATTAATCATCGAATTGTTATTTCTATATCTTTTCTCTTTCAAAGAAAATATAATTTTTTATGTTCTAACTCAGAAGCGATAATGAGTCGCTTTGACGTCCTATTTGGCTGAGGGTCCTGGCTTTCCAACAAATACGTTGTGGGCTCGAATGTTTAATTGACTTTGAGTGGCGGATGAATTTCATCGCCCAATACGAACCATCCTGCATATTGAAGATCTGAAGTGGCTTGACAAAGTTCTATAATGGGCCCTACAGCAGGGTTTCCGATAGTCTGATAGTTAGTGTACTCGTGTTCAGTGGCAGCTCGTGGCTTGAAATCGTGGGGGTGCTGCAACTTTCGAAATATACATACACACTGTAAGCACAGTGCATACGTGTTTGGATAAAATATCAAAATTATGGTAAAAATTTAAAAAAAAATTAAACATGAAAAAATATTGTTTATTATCGATAAAATTATACAGTTTAGTATAATTCAAAATTACTTAAAAATACAACGGCACTGTCCGTCGCGCAGTTCCACTGCGCGACGGACAGTGCCGCATTACGCTAATAGCTCGCATATGCTTGCGCGCGAAGCAATATTACACTGTGGTAAACACACTGCTGCTAGCGCTCTCCTAAGTGCTACAAGTTGGATTTTTATTATTTTTTTATACAAAATAAGGTGATTGTATAGGATTGTTGATGACAAAATTAAATATTACAAGCAAATATAAATAAATTAATAAATATATTTATATATCGATAAAAATTGGGGGTGGTGCAGTTCCGCAGTTCCCATAAATTGCCTATGCACGAGCGGCCCCTACTCGTGTTACTAAATGTTCTATAGGATATCAAAATTCTCTGGGTGGGATTCAAATAAAGATTAATTTTAAATTTAATTTGAAGATTACGTTTGGAATAATGAGGATCGGGCGAACAAATGGATGACGAATATTTTTACCTTTATATTCATAACCGGCGTAATCCACCATAATCCTTATAACATCATCTAGAGAGGAAAATTACGTTGTCCAGGTAATTAGCGAAGATATCCCCGCTTAAAATGGCGTTGAGAGCTGTGTTGGTAAACCCTGTTCTGTTGCGTTGATGTCAGGGATAAATTGCATCCAAAAAAAAAAAAAAAAAAAAAATCCGGTACCGTTTGTCCAAAAGCATTAATTTGCGCATTCATAATATTGGGAAACTGCCGACACTTTAAAAAGTTGTGAATGAACCCCGCCTGTCTGCATCGCTCATTTTATAAATCGCAGGAATATTTTTTGCACTAGTTTAACTTTCAACGTCATTTCTAGTATTACGAATATTCAACGGCTCCCTGGCTGTAGCCGAGGAAATTTAAGTATGTGAGAAATCTTGTGGCGAAATATAAAACCCAAGAGAGAGAGCATAAACTCACGAATGAACGACCCGAAAATTACATTTTTAACTTTATGGTGGTTTTAAGTTGCTAATTTACGGAACTGCGGAGATAAATCTAAAAGGATGAAATCTACAAATAAAACTTTTCACACTCCAACCGCTTCTTTGTGGTTAAATCACGAATTTCAAAGACGCTTCTGAAGTAGGAGAAAAAATAAATAAATAAAAGGTCAGAAATTGCGAAACAAGTCGAGCAAACGCTGGATCAAATTTCGCGTGCGTGCGGTGGTTTATTCAGCAGAAAGGAAAATCTAATAATTGTCAGAAGTGAAACTGTTTCTTTGAAAATTATCTGCGCCGTTGCGAAAAAAACAATGAAAGAAGTTGACAGACTGGATTCAATGCTCGCCCGAATAAAATTGTGGCTTTGTTATTATTTTCGACTAGGAATACCACATTCGTTTTATTTTTTAATGCAGTAAATATTAAGATAGCAATGTTTTTTTGTCTCTATTTAGAAATGCCATCACATTGTTATCGAGTGGAAAAGGTTAGCTAAATTTATAGTATTTCTCTTTCATTCAAAATATATCTCTAATCAGATAAATTTATTGTGAATATTGAGCTGCTTTTCATTATTAAATCCAGATGTTAAAATAGTGTCTATTGTGCTACAACATCATTAATAAAAAATAAATTCGTTTTGATAACTAATGGCAATAAAAATGGCGAAAACCCAGGACAACAACAACAATAACAATATGGGCGACAGCAATAACAAAACATGAACAATAACATGGGCGCCAACAACACCAATAACAAAATGGACGAAAATAATAACAAAGACACCACAACAACAATAACAATATGGGCGACAACAATAACAGAACAGCAACAATAACATGGGCGCCAACAACACCAATAACAAGGGCGACAACAACACCAATAACAAAATGGACGAAAACAATAACAAAGACACCACAACAACAATAACAATATGGGCTACAACAATAACAGAACAGCAACAATAACATGGTCGCCAACAACACCAATAACAAAATGGACGAAAATACTAACAATGATACCACAACAACAATAACAAAACATCAACAATAACATGGGCGCCAACAACACCAAGAACAAGGGCGACAACAACACCAATAACAAAATGGACGAAAACACTAACAAAGACACCACAACAATAATAACAATGTGGGCGACAGCAATAACAAAACAGCAACAATAACATGGGCGCCAACAACACGAATAACAAAATGGACGTGATAACACTAACAAAGACACCACAACAACAATAACAATATGGCGAAGACAGTACTAATATAGGGTGTAACAAAGACAATATCAAGAATTATTGCTCTTTCAGAAACAATCTGGAAACGAATGATATTTTTATTACTTTTCTGTGTGACTCCTAACCAATGAAACGATGTTAGCTTAAAATACATTAGCAGCGTGGATGGACGAAGGATTTTGTCGGTTTTTAGGATTTTTGATTCTTTTTTTACTAGTCCGAAAACCTTGTTCTAGAGACGAAACAATAAACTGTTTCAAAGTCCTTCAGGCTTCCAGTAACAGGGGATCTCACACCAGGCGAGGAATTCCATCTTATTATTCGTGACACCCCCCCAAGGAATCCGAGGACTCATCGTGGGAGGACACCTACTGTACAACGCTCCGTCTCCACCACTACATCGAACCTCTACTGCCAATCATCTACATCAACCCCATCTACCGTCAACCATCACAACTAGCATTTTATGTCTGTAAATTGCGTGTGTTCTGAAGGGCCGATTTGTCTGCATGCGGGAGATGAAAAACCCGAGTTTCCGAGAGAGAAAAACGCTGCTACCTCCGGATGAGATCGGCTAACTCACTTTCGATTGAAAAAGTCCATATAAAGATTCCTCCCGTCGCGACGAGAATCGAACTTAGGCCTTTTCTAATTGAAGGGCGCAACATATTGTGTTTCTTCCAATTGTGCTACTCTTCCATAATGCAACACGTCATTACTTATGGACACAAGTGGCCCTTCTAAAAACAGAGACTTATCGAAAAGTATTACTCAGAACTAATCAAAATTGCTAATAAGATCAACTAGCAGTCGTTGTAAAGTAACATAAATTACTGATATTGTATGAATTATATAGTGTAAATCATATATAAATATGGATGTAAATGTCGGGGGATATGTATATATAGATGTAAAATATAAATGTAAATATGAATATTGACACAAAATTGGAAATGTAAATGCTAATCAGTACTTGTAAGCTACACGTAATATAAGCATTGTATGCAGCGGAGCATGTAGGAATAAATTACCTCTTGGTAGGGTTACTATTGGGAGGAAAACGCCAAAAATAAAAAAATAAAAAATAAAAAACATGGCAGCGATAATTTGAAATGTCATGACGCGTCACTGAACTGGAAAGCCTGAACTAATACTTGAATAATTCTTTATCAAATTTAATGAAACACAGTGCGTATTGTGTTTCATTAGATTTGTAAGGTGTGTGTTGGGTGCGTGTTTCTTGTTCATAGCATGTCCTTAGGGCTCTTTTCACGCTATTGTAGTTTGTAAGGTTTCTGTATTCAAATGGTAATTTATTTATCATGTCTGGGATGTAGAAGCTTCGAGTAGCCTAATAATAATAATAATAATAATATCAAAAAGTATGTTGCAGGATGTACCGTAACGTACTACAATTTTAACTTTTAAATTTTAAAATTTAAATTTAAATTTAAAATGAGAATTAACACTTCCAGTGAAAAGCTTTAATTTCAGCAGCACACCAATCGATGCTTAATAAAAATAAATAAATAAAAAATAAAAAAAAAACGAAAATAAAAAGTCCTTACTTGGAACGAATACATATTCTTCAGTGTTTTGATAACAGAATTAATCCGTATTGAAGAAGACGAGTTGCTGAATTGAAGAAACAGTTTTCGCAATCATTCAAAATTTGTTGCATTTTAGTAATAATGAAGATGAGGGAATTGTGAGCATTTCTATGAACTACGTGAAGATGATCGTATTAATTAAAAACAGCCATATTTCTAAATACTGTACAAATATTTCATTTGTGCAATATTTAAAACAATTTAGTTTCAGTTATAGAAGATATTCCAATTTTATCGTTTTGAATTTCAATAGTAACACCCATGATATTATGATGATATTAACACCCATGCCTACTCCTCACAAACGGTTTGAAAGGGAAAAATAAATTTTTAAAAATCAAAATCGGAAATAAGCAAACAGTGTCAAATCTTTTATGTATAACTCCTGAGTTTTTAACTACTTCAGTCTCCAGTAATTAAGCCAATAAAAATGCTTCTATTTAATATTAGCTTGTACAGCGTGTTACTAAAATACTGTTGTGAAGTTGGCACAGCGCCAACACACAAAGCGACATGAAAAACAATGTTAAATTCTCTCAATATGCCGACCATAGTGACATCTACAATTTCTTTCTTCTGCTACAAAAATAATTGAATTTATGTAAAACTAATAAAATAATATAAATATTGGAACTGTTGGGAGAACAAGAAGGCAAAAATAATAACATTATTCCCAACAACAGAAATTGAATATGTTTCAGTATATGATGGGCGAATAAGTTTAAAAAATCTGACAAGGTCAATAGCGATGAACTAAAAAGGGAAAAGGAAATATAAAAATAAAAATAGAAAACACAAATAATATTGAAATTTAAGTAACCATCCATGGAGAATGCAACTGCAAAGAGGTGAAGGTGTAAGATATGAAAAACTTTTTGAATTTGCTAAGTACACACACAGAGAGAGTGGTTGGGCTTGTTGAAACTTTAGAAATAAGCCGTTTTCTCAAAATTCTTTCAACATATCATTGGCAAATAAGGGTCCCTGGAGATAATAACGCAGTCACTTGAATTTTATGCTTTCTCCGATTCGAGCCATCGATCTAAACCCAGAGCATCAGCTTTCCCTCAAATTCTTTCTATTTACTCTCCACCTGAAGGCCGTCTCTCTCTCTCTCTCTCTCTCTCTCTCTCTCTCTCTCTCTCTCTCTCTCTCTCTGTATGCGTGTATGTATTTGCCCTCTAACCGTTGCCAGATAAATAAATTATTGTTCAACAAAACTTCTCCGTCATTTCAAGTAACACCAGGTCACGTACAATTTCCTTATAAATTTCTTTGTCCACTTGCGTCTTTTCCTCGCCAGCAGTAGACAGATAGAAAGAAAGAAATAACAGAAGCTACCAAAGTGGGATGAGAAGAACGAAAAAAAAAAATAGTTTAAAAATACATTTCCGGGCACCTTATCATCACTCTATGACGTCACCGTTCTAATCGACAGAGCTTTGTAATGACGTCATCGCCAAAAAGATTCGTCCGGTAGGAGTCGATACTGAATAGATGGATCTGCTATTGCATAGCACAAATCGTTAAGGCAATAATATAAAACGCGTGCAAGTGAACATTATCTCTTCTTTATCATACGTCTTTCCTCGCTGTAAAAAGGAAGCGAAATAGAAGCCTGGAAATGTGCTACGTATAAAAACCTATCTGCTCTTTTATTATAACTACTTCGGTTATCTGCAACTGGTAGTCAATAATGGCAAATCCCTTAACAGCATTTTTATCAAATGTCTCTGTTTCCGAAAATATTAAATTAAAAAAAAAAACACTCTAATCGAAATTCAGTATATATTTGAATTCTTCATAATGACTGCGCCATGTTCTCAAAATGATATTAAAAATATGTTTTTCAGATGACGATAATAAAGTGTAGTTTATCAGTGATGTTTTTATGATGTCTTCGTGCCGATTTATTTATTTTTTTATCTTTCTGGTAGGATAAGAAACAATCAGTTCTGTCGTTCCAAATATTTCCTGACACAAGCTGAAATAAAAGCCTGTATCCAAGCCAAAGTAGTAGTGGTATTAGAAGAAGAAGAAGAAATTTTTATTTTATTTTATTTTATTTTATTTTTATTATTTCTCAGATAAATTACATACATTATATGAACAGAATTATGCATAACAAATACTTTCTCGTACATAAAGTTTTTTTAAATAATAATAATAACAATAACTGTTTACAACGTATATTATTATAATATTCATAATGATGATTATTACAGATGTTTTTTTAAGCTTTTTTTTTTAAGCTTGAGAAAGAATGATTATACATACCATTTTCTGCATTTGCTTATAATGATTACTTGTAGATGAGTGAGGCAAGTTAATCCCACTCGAATCCCACTTACTCCGAAGCTTGGGTTAGCTTTTATGAAGAGAGTGGGATTTAGCCTTCACTTTTTGCGTTGTTGCTACTGTTTACGTATGGGATGTAGGCATTGGATGCTAGTGATTTGTGATGTGTATATTAGTGGTAATGGTTTCTTAACTTTGTTGGTATATTTTCCAGAGTTCGTTTTTTTAATGTTCTGTAGTTATCTACGTGTTTTAACTTTCTTGGTAGGTTGTTGAGTTACGTGGGTATCTGATGTGATCTCACAAAAGAACCGTAAGAGTTACTGAAGGGTGTGGAGATGTACAGAGTTGTTGTAGGTCGTGTTATACGATATGTGTCTCTGTTGTTTCGGTATATGATGTTGAAGTAATTCCTTGTTAATGTCATGTAGTGTTTCAGGGTTTTAATGCTCAGAATTCTGTGTATCGCCATGTGCTTGTCGGATATTGGTTGTTGCGTGTAAGGTGTCCAGATCACTGTTGACACGATTTTCCTGTGTAATGTTTCTAATTTTGTTAGGTGGTTGTTTGATGTATTTGTATAGACTGTTATTCCGTATCTGAGTAGGGATTCGCAGATACCGTGATATAGAAGTTTTTTTTTTATGTTGGGTGGAATAATGTCTTTAACTTGGAAGAGTTTTGCTGCGATGATCCGGAGTTTGGTGTGTAGGTATTCTTATGTTTTGTCCATTTTAGGTGGAAATCTATATACAGACCGAGGTATTTTGCGTGTGTTACAAGTTTGATTTCGGAACATTGGCAGGTATTTTTGTTATTAATGCAGCGGTATGTGTGACAATGTATCGATGAAATAATAATAATAATAATTTAAATCATTTAATGGCGCCTTGAACATTGCAATGTTTATTACTCTATAAAAATGCAATTAATTTTTTGCATGACAGATTTTTCCAAATAAATGCACATTTTTTGATATATTTAGCATGCTACGAGATAATACTTTAAAGCTTTCTATTTATAATTGTAAAGTTTAAAAGAAAATTTTCCCTAGTAACAAAATATATTAGTGATGAAGTTTCCACATGTATCGATAAAACTGCAGAATTCTGTGGGCTGAATTTGCTTTTTTCTTGCAGATTGCGGAGGATATTTGTCATCAGTTATAATTCTGTTTTGAACAGGTTTACATTCATTCCACCCTCTAAAAGGACTAGCAAACTGAAAATGAATTAGCCATTGTCATGTAGACAATGATCTCTCCCCCACCCCGAAAAGTCTGGATTGTCCTGGTCTCAGATCGCATGGCAAAGGACAGTCAAGGACAGGAGAAATATGATAGGACAATCCAAAGTGTCTTGAGTAGATGGAGAATAAATTGAGGAGCTCGAATCTGTATCTAGATCGTTCCACTTAAAAATAGGTGAAACCTGATTTGGAAGATTAATTAAGCAAAAAAATCTAGATTTAGAGGTAGCCTGATCGAAACCTGATGTTAAATTCCACTTCATTCTATTGAATGACATGGTCTGAAAGTGTAGACGTGTTAATAGGTTAAGGTTAGAAAAACATAAATCTGCCGATTACATAACTTGAGGAGGTTTTGAAGTCACACACAAATACCACTGGTAATCAAAGAGAGAGAAAGGCATCTCAATAAATAAATCCAAGAAGAGGACGCAATCTTGCAACCTTAAGGTAGTGAATTATCCTTAAAATGCATTACGATAATGCACTTTAAGAAACATAAAAAGTGAGTTTTTTTGTTGGTGAAAGAAAATAATTTATCATTTATTTGAAAATTAATTTCCGATTATGAAAAAAAAAATACAAATTATAAGATTATCTGTTAATTAGAAAGTGAACGATGCAGATACTGTCTCTTCTATCTCGGCTTGGTAATATATTTGAAATTTATTTTGTAAATTAAAATTGTAATTTGGAATGCAAACTATTATAACCTCGCATATTAATAAGAAACATCTGATACAAAGCAAATAAATTCTCGAACTATTTCATTGATTATGAGTTTTAATGAGGATAAAAAATAGCATTAATGAGCAAGTAGCAGTAAAGTAAAACTCTGTTTTAGACGAAAATTAATGATATGTGTACGCCTTGTTAAATCACAAATAATGCCCTTCAATGACTTCTTGAGTCTCATTTTCATGCAAGAATGTTTTTTTTTTCTCAGAAAAAAAAATTTCAATACTGTAAGCTAAGAACGCTATAATTATTCTTTACAAAACGTTATTTGTAAGATTTTCCCTTTTTTTATTTCCGATGTAATTACATGGGTTGAGATACTGATAATGATCGTTGCTTTCTTGTTGACATGGTCTGAGAAAAATAAATAATATCTACCTTCAGATTTATTAAAAGTTTTAGATCTGAATAGGACACATTCATTTTCCGTTAGGCCTAAATTTAACCCTGACGTCAATAATCTACATATGAACGATTAGTTGGTTATAAAATTTGCATATGCTTAAAATAATGCATTTTAAGAAACATGAAAAGTGTTTTTTTTTTGTTTAGGAAAGAAAATAATTTATCATTAATCAACATAAAACATAAGGATGGGAACGATGTTCTCCGTTTGGATTATTTTTTACTGTTTTCGTCTTAGTTCAAAGGTCACAATTACATGTACTTCTGTATATTGTGATAAATGCATAAAGGAGAGTAATGTTCAGTTGGGGAAATTAATAATTCCCCTTTAACTCGATGCTTTTGTAAGTAAACAAAAGAAGGATCTTAATTGTAATTAATAGGTAATCCCAACAGGGATATTTTGATGAGCAATTTAGCTTGGAAGCGACTGGCATGCTTGGTTATAAGGAACTAGTGCCTGTTCTCGAAGCAAAATTCAAATTAGAGCAAAAGTCACAATGAAAACATACTTCATAAAAAAATAAAGATTGGATAAGCTACATATGTAGATGGTGATATTCGTTAAGGCTCAATACCTAAAGATGTCTGTCAGGTTATGGACATTTCTCAACGAAATGTCTTGATTATTATTATTATTATTATTATTATTATTATTATTATTATTCGCACACTAAGACAATACCCATGCAATGTCCCACAGAAGAAAAACGACAGAAAACAATAATAGATGAAGAAATAGTCAACCACGAAATAAGAAAAACAGACTGGGAACACCTGGCATCAGATTCAGCAGATATCTTATACAACAACAACATTAAACTCACACTGGAGGAAATATATAAGAAAGCTACAAAGAAAGTCCGAATTCGATCAAAAACAACACAAAATCCCTGGATAACACAAAACTTAATCCTAGAAATACACAGAAAGGACGCTTTATGGAAAGAATTAAAGCGATATCCAAATAACACAGCTTTAAAAACTGAATATAAGACAACAAGGAATCGCCTTACAACACAAATCAGAAATGCAAAAAGAAGCTGCTACAGAGACAAACTAACCTCCGCACAAAATAACATGAAACAAACCTGGCATCTGATTAATGACATGCTAGATTCTGTTCCCAACACCACCGCCTCCGAAACCATAAAACACAGCTTCATGAAAGACGCAAAACCTATCCAACAACTAGCAAATGACTTTAACCAATACTTCGCAGACTCCATCCAAGAACTTCACAGAAATATTCTCCCAAACACAAAACGAGACCCTCCACTTGGACCGCAATCAAAACAGACATTATGGTTCCCAACCATAAAAGAAGCAGAACTTCTCTCAGCAATACATCAAATTAAACCAAACAAAGGCCCAGGAATAGATGGTATCAGACCTAAAGATATAAAGCAACATGCAACTAGTTTAAGGTCTATCCTACTAAAACTAATAAATAAAATATTTAAAACAGGACAGATACCAAGTATGCTAAAGACCGCCATAATCACACCCATATATAAACAAGGAAAAAGAAATTTAATCAGCAATTACAGACCCATAGCAACATTACCAATTAAATCAAATTATGGAGCGGATCATACTGAAGAAACTCACAGCATACACTGAAATCTTTCATATTATCCCCAAAACACAATATGGTTTTCAGAAAAATAAGGGAACAATATCTCTCTTGGAAGACTTTACAGACGTAATTAATACCGCCTTAGACAAAAACAAAATTTCCATGGTAGTCTTTATTGATCTAACTAAAGCATTCGATACACTCACATTCGATATTCAGAAATCCACTGACACATCAAACCTTGTTAGAAAAGCTGAGGCATGTTGGAATAGACGGGCCTCTTCACAAGTGGTTTACAAACTACCTTCAAAATAGAAAGCATATCGCACATATCGGGTCAAACCGAAGCAGTGAGCTACCAGTAACCTGTGGAGTGCCACAGGGAGCTGTACTCTTCCCAACTCTATTCAACATTTACACGCACGATATTAATCAGCTACCACTCAAAGGTAGGATCTTCCAATACGCAGACGATACAGCAATAATATCCATCCATAATAACGCAAGCATAGCCCAAACAAATATGCATCATGATATAAATCTGATCATAGACTGGCTCACGAAAAACTCCATACACCTAAACTCAGAAAAGACAAAATTAATGATATTTTGTGATATAATTAATGATATAATTAATGACCAGTTGATAACAAATATATAACCATCCAACATCCACTTTCCAACATAAACAACACACAGAACAGCAAAACCACTACAATCACTCAGGTTGAAACAATACGATACCTTGGAATTTACTTCGATGCAGATATGAACTGGAATAGCCACATAAACCATCTACACAACAAACTCCGAACAATAAGTGGCAAACTCTACTGGTTAAAAGACATAGTTCCCATACGCCTAAAAACGCTAATATACAAAGCACTATGCCAAAATATACTGAGATACGATATAACAATGTATGCTTTCTGTGCACCCTACAAATTAAATAGATTAATGTCGCTACAGTACAAAATGACAAAACTGATCTTTTGGGAACAAAGAGAAAATCATGACCTTAAACATTGCAATGGCAGAATACAAAATACTGACAGAAAAACATTTATGTCACTATGCAGCCTTGCTAAAACATTATTTCGATGCCAACTACAGAACAGTTAGAAATACATACCGTATAACAAGACCTCAGACTACTAATTATATCACATATAAATACAATAATCACTACGGAAAGGCCACGCGAAACTTCTACATCCCAGACATGATAAACAAATTACCTTTTGAATACAGAAACCTTACAAACTACAATAGCCTGAAAAGAGCTCTAAGGACATACTACGAACAATAAACACGCACCCAAAATACCATACAAACTTAATGAAACACAATATATTCGCTCAGGCTTCCAATTCAGCGACGCATCAATACATTCCAAGTTATTGTGTGTGTGTGTGTGTGTGTGTGTGTGTGTGTGTGTGTGTGTGTGTGTGTGTGTGTGTGTGTGTGTGTGTGTGTGTGTGTGTGCGTGCGTGCGTGCGTGCGTGCGTGCGTGCGTGTGTGTGTGTGTGTGCGTGCGTGCGTGCGTGCGTGCGTGCGTGCGTGTGTGCGTGTGTGCGTGTGTGCGTGCGTGTGCGTGCGTGCGTGTAGATTTCGTAGCTTCCCAACACAACAAAAAAAAAAAACCAACACATAATAACTAACTGGTGTCATCCTCAGATAAGCTTACATTTAAGCTTCGAGGATGAAAGCAAAAAAAATTAGTTCTCATCCAAGATGTATCATATGTAACCAAATGCATGTAATGTACGTGTCGCATGAAAAAACCAATGTAAATATTACATGTAAACAAATGTATCATATGTAAACAAATGTATGCAATGTAAAAAAAAAAATTATTTTAAAAGTAAATCATGAGTTTACACCGTATGTTTGTGAGAATAAGGAAACATAATAATTAGGTTGCATATGTGTAAATACTGTTGTATAATCACACCTTTTCAAACTTGGAAAAAAAAATAGTAAACCGCATCATCTAATATTATACAACTTATGTAACTCTGAACAATATAATTGTAAATTATTATTATGATTGTTATATAAAAAAAACTGTTATCATCATTACTATTTAAATCTCATTACATGTAGCACAAAGTGCTGAACCTTGTAAAATAATATACTGAATACATGATCATTGTACATATGTAAATATTTGAAAGAACAATAAAATATATATATTATTATTATTATTATTATTATTATTATTATTATTATTATTATTATTATTATTATTATTATTATTATTATTATTATTACAGCTTCGAAGTAAGTGGGATTAACTCGCCTCACTCAACCACGCGTAATCCTTTTAACCAAAGAAGCAGATCAGATTATGTAATAAAGCAGTTAGTAAAGTATACAACAATAAAGAAGATACTGATTATTATGTGATAATATCATTAATATAATACTCTTATGTAACATGAAAAAATAATGTAATAAATTATTCTTATAATTAAAAAATTATATAAACAAAAAAAATTATTATACAAAAAATACTGAATAATCTCATTGTTAACATTAGAAGAACATGGGTTGTAAATAGATAACATAGAGGCAAAAAAGTATTATTAAAAATTTTAATTGAAATCCGATGTAGAAAATGCAGCACTTAATGGTGAATTCTGCAAAATTATAAGTTGCAACGTCACTCAAGATGTTTATTGTATAAGTAAATATTAAAGATAAATAAAATAAAATAAATAAAAAAATTACTACTATTATTATTATTATTATTATTATTATTCACATCCTTAAGAACAAGATTAGAAATCACTTAAAAACTATATAATGACTATCTCAAATATAGGCGAACACATCCAGTCAGTTAATATAAACTTCAAGGTCCTTTGACGCTTTGAAGAAATGGTCAGACAACATTTCCACCAACACCAACTTCACTATCATACACACAAACATAAGAAGTATAAAAAAACACTGGCTTACATTGATAACACTGCTCAACTATACCATGATAAACATAGATGCACTAATACTGACCGAAGTTGCAATAAACGACACAGAAATTTACGCATACAACATAAATAAATACCAAACCTACAGCTTATGTAGACCAAACAGAAGAGCAGGTTGGCCTCGTGGCATTTATCAAAAAAAAAAAAAATACAATGTGACTGACAAACAAAATCATTTCGGACATGCGAAACACTAATTTTGGAAATCACAAATAGCCACAACAGTATCAAATACACAATAAACACAATTTACAGAACCCCAGATAATAATTCACTCGACTTTCTTCATAACTCAGAAGCATGACTAAGCCGCATCGAACCCCGTACAACACACAGGCTCATCCTAATAGAAGACATTAATATAAATATTCATGACTACTCCTCTTCAACCACTAACCCATACCTTGATATACTAAGTCAGTACAACATAAACCCTACCATTAACTCCCCAACAAGAGAAGAAATACTCAATAACTCACTAACACAATCATGCATTGATCATAACAACATAAGGGCTCCCATCTACACATCAGTAATTAACGTCAAAATTGCCAATCACTACTTTGTCTCAACTTCGTTTTATTACGTTACCTACCCCCCCCCCCTCAACACCACAAAAGTCAACAAAACTCTATCATACTAAAGAGCATTGTCGATAACCAAGTAAAAAATACAGACTGGAATTGCTTACTTAAAATAAATGATGCTGTAACATTATATGCGAATTTCCAACTGAAGTTCACAGAAATATACAAAAACGCAACAAAAACTGCACAAACGAGGCGACAAACAGACAACAATCCATGGATAAATGGCGACATACTAAATACTATTGCTGTAAAAGAAAATCTATGGAAAAAAACTAAAAAAGTCACCCAGTGACACACATTTACAAACTTTATACAAGAACACAAGAAATCAACTAACAACAAAAATTCGTAGGGCAAAAAGACATTATTACTTCCAAAAATTCATGGAATATAACGACAACATTACGCAAACATGGGCTACACTCAACGAATTAGTAACAAGATTTTATTGCAAAACGTTTCGGTCAGGATACAAACCAAGAGGAACTAGCAAACTCATTCAACCATGCCTTCGCAAACAATATCACACAACTCGAAAAAGACAATCTACCAACGATCAACAAAAAATTACCGACACAAAGTCAACAACAAACAATGTATTTTCCGCCCGTAACAAAACAGGAACTGAAAGAAGCACTCTCACAGCTAAAACCAAAGACCACTCCAGGAATAGACAAAATAAGGCTCACAGACTTTTTAACACACTTTGAACAAATAAATCCAATACTTTTGAGACTCGTGAACATAATATTCGACACAGGCATTATTCCACAATAACTAAAAACTGCAATAATTAAGCCAATTTACAAAGATGGTAAAAGAAACGATACTCAGAACTACAGACCAATAGCTACCGTACCAGTCATTTCAAAAATTCAAGAAAAAAGAACACACACCAGACTACAGAACTATTTACAGAAGTACAACATTATCTCACAAAACCAAGAAGGCTTTCAGAAAACAAAAAGCACCATCACAAGAAGACATCGTCGACGCAATAAACAAAGCCTTCGATAAAAACAAGTACGCCGTCCATATACTGCTTGACTTAACCAAAGCATTTGATACACTTAAACATGATGTACTACTCACCAAACTATGCTCAATAGATATAAGAGGAACACTGCATACATTGTTCAGGAACTACCTCTCAAACAGAACACAAGTAACAAAAATAGGTACATGCCACAGTCAGAGTATACAAGTAAAACACGGTGTACCTCAAGGTGCCATATTATCATCCACTCTATTCAACATATACATTAACGATGTTCATAACTTGGCCATAAGAAATCAAATATTTCAGTACGCACTTGACACCGCACTACTAGCAATCCACACAGACATCGACACGGCCCTCTCCAAAGCACAGCAAGATCTAAATGAAATCACAACATTCTTCTACCAAAACGCAATTGTAATCAACGGCACCAAAACACAGATGTTGATAATACACAACCCGAGAATCATCGTCTCGCACCACTGTCGATACACTGCCACACATAACGTTACATTAACAACAAAACACCTGCCAGTGTCCCTAAATCAAACCTGTAACACGTGCAAAATACCTCGGTCTCTATATAGATTTCCACCTTAAATGGGCAAAACATATAGAATACCTACACACCAAACTCCTCATCATCGCAGCAAAACTCTTCCAAGTAAAAGACATTATTCCATCTAACATAAAAAACTCTTATATCACGGTATCTGCGAATCCCTACTCAGATACGGAATAACAGTCTATGCAAATACATCAAACAGCCACCTAACAAAATTAGAAACACTACACAGGAAAATTGTGTCAACAGTGATTTGGACACCTTACACGCAACAGCCAATATCCGACTAGCACATGGCGATACACAGAATCCCGAGCATTAAATTCTGAACCACTACATAATATTACTAAGGAATTACTTCAACATCACCTATCGAAACATCACCCATTATAATATAGGGACACATATATTATAACACGACCCACAACAACTCTCTACATCCCTGCACCCTTCAACAACTCATACGGTTCTTTTGTGAGATCGCATCTGATACCCACGCTACTCAACAACCTACCAAGAAACTTAAAACACATAGATAACTACAAAACATTAAAACACGAACTCTGGAAAATATACCAACAAAGTTAATATACCATTAACACTAATATACACATCACAAATCACCAGGATCCAATGTCTACATCCCATCCATAAACAGTAATAATAATATAAATAGTGAAGGCTAATCCCACTCTCTTCATAAAAGCGAATCTGTGGACAAGCTGTCTTGTTTGATTATGTTTGGACAGAATCATATGGTACTTTTGCAAGAGCAAAAGATTCTGGAACAGTTTATGGATTTGGGTTAAATAATTATAATCAGTTTGGTTTTGAAGACCAGCATCCACGATATATACCTCAATAATTCCTTCATTTAATGGTAAAAGTTGGAGTTGTATTAGTGGAGGACAGCATCATACATTAGCACTGGACACAGAAGACAGAGTCTATGCCTCAGAAAGGAGAGAGTATGGAAGACTTGGGCTTGGAGATAGTGAGGATCAAAATAGTCCTACACTTGCAGATGTAGATTCCAAAAAGTGCATTGACTTAGCAACTAGTAATGTGATTTCCTTTGCAGTATCAGCAGATGGCAAAGTTTATTCATGGGGTATGGGAACAAATGGTCTACTTGGACACGGAGATGAAGAGAATGTTTATACCCCAACATTAATAGAAAGAAATGCATTATCTGCAAAATCTGTCATTCGTGGTTCTGGTGGAGTCCAACACACAGTTATATTAGCATGTGAAAGAGAAGAGGACAAAGCAGATGAAAATAAATAAAGTTAATTTATTTATTTTCATATAATATATAAAATATTTTTAACTAAATTGATAGTCCAAAAGAAAAATCCATTTATGTAAGATAAATGCGTACCTTCATTAATTCATCTGAACAGAAGTGAGATATTCTATTATTGTTCAAATTCTCTTTCCTTCCATCCTTACCTGACCTCTTCAGTAATTTGTGCTCTCCTCTGTCTGATTTGCAATGTGTAATTGATAGACATTGGTTGAAATTTGAAAGGAAGGTAAGATTGTTTTATGTTGTATAATTGCCATCTACAAAAATTAACAGTGGGAAGTATAATACTAAATAAAATTAATATTATTATTAATTTTAATACTTTAATAATAATAATAATAATAATAATAATAATAATAATAATAATAATAATAATGATTTTTTAAATTAGTTTAATACTTTATTTTGTCTCAGATAAATTGCATACACATGATATAGAATTTAAGCAATGATATTACATTTTCTTTCATGTGATTCAAGAACAATTTCTAATTAATCATCATTATAATTTGCATAACGTGCAATGCTTTAACAGGATAATTCATGTATTATTAGTTACAATGATAATACCACCAAAATTTACGTGCATTATTGTTAAAGTTAACATTGCAATGTAAACTGTAGCATTGAATGTTGAAATTCAAAGTTTTTTTTTTAAGTTTGACAAAATATGATCATATATATACATACATACATAATATGGTAATTCATATGAATAATATATAAATATGTTTAATATCAATAATTTTTTTAACTGTAATAACATTTTGTTTATCATCATACAGAGTATTTACATATATACAATAAAGCATACTATTACAATTTCTGTTCAGTACAAAATGTAGAGTACAGTGATTTTTATTAATATAAATGTACATTTTTTTTCAGTATCAATATCATAGCTTATTTTTATACAGCCTATTTACATACACACAATTAATAATAATAATAATCGTTTATTTTGTTTCTTTGGGGGGAATTTCTGATTTCTTCCTCGAAGTTTTGCAGAACTTATCTGAGGAAGATAATGAATGGCGGTGGTTTCATAGTTATGTTTCTATAAGAAAGGTGTTGATTTTACTGTTTGTTGGAACGTGCTTGGAAGACTTCAACTGCTATTGCACCGTTTTTTTTGCAAGTAGGGTTGGATTTGAACGTGGTGTGTTTGTGTCCTTGTAGTGGTGTTTTTAGAGAGGGGTTTGTCATAGGTTGTCTGTGTGTGTGTGTGTGTGTGTGTGTGTGTGTGTGTGTGTGTGTGTGTGTGTGTGTGTGTGTGTGTGTGTGTGTGTGTGTGTGTGTGTGTGTGTGTGTGTGTGTGTGAGAGAGAGAGAGAGAGAGAGAGAAACAGGAATTTCTCTAATTTTCATTCTCGCTATAATATTTATATAGTGCCTGTTTCAGCTCTCTGTATGTTCCTAGGTTTCTGTCGTCGAAAGGCAGTTTGTTTATCATGTCAGGTACGTAGAAGTTTCTGCTGGCTTATACAAGAATAATAATAATAAATTATGTAACTCATAAATAATAATAAGTACCTGAATTTCTTATTATTAAATGAATTACCAATGGTTCCTTAGTTGTAAATTAAGATTTTCTAAAAGAAAAAATTGCAAATTTCTGGTTTCGACAAAGCACTTTTAATCTTTCATTCCTGCAACTCCATTTTATTTTATTTTTGACAAATTAGGTAGTTTTTCGTTATTTTAATGGTTCTCATTCTTACCGCTGAGCGACGCTGAATGATCAATTATAAATTTAACGTGTGTGTTATGATCCTTCGAGTCGTTTCCGACTCCTGACGAATCCACGAACATACACTCTCCATTCCGATCTGTCCCTGACCATGTCTTTCAGAACCCCCAAGCGCTCTCCAGTTGCTTCTTTAACTCCATCCACCCCTCTAATTCTTGGTCTTCCTCTTCTCGTGCTTCCATCAACTTTAGCAAGCATCATCGATGCTTGCTAAAGTTGATGGAAGCAGGAGACATTAACTGCTTCTCCGGACTGTCATTTGCTCGCATAACATGTCCGAAGTATGACAATTTCTGCTTGATGATCATAGCTTCGAGGGAGCAATCTAGTTTTATTCTGTCTATCACTGATTTATTGGTTTGCTTTGCCGTCCATGGTATTCTTAGTAAGCGTCTCCAAACCCATAATTCAAATGCATCTATCTTTCTTCTTTCACTTTTTCTCAGGGTCCAACTTTCACATCCGTGCAGCATCAGACGGAATGTGAAATCTTTAATGATTCTGATTTTTGTTGCGAGGCTAATATCTTTATCTTTAAAGATCTTGCTTAAATTTGTCATTGCTTTTTTTTTTCGAGTAATAATCTTCTTGTAACTTCTTCGGTACAATAACCATCTCTATCAATTCGAGATCCTAGGAACACAAAATTGTTAACTGCTTCCATTTTCTCCCCATCTACTTCAAAATCATTAAGTTCACAATGTTGCCATAACTTTTATCTTTTTGAGGTTAAGTTTAAGACCATATTTATCACTTTCTTCTTTAACTTTCATAATAAGTTCCTCCAAATCTTCTTTGCATTCTGCTAGCAAGGTGGTATCATCTGCATACCTCAAATTATTAATGTTTTTTCCACCAATTTTAATTCCAACTGAAGACTCCTCCAGCCCTACCATTCTTAAAATGTATTCGCTGTAAAAGTTAACCTATTGTGAAATACTCAGTTTCTCCACGATCAGTTCGGACAGTAGCTTCTTGTTCATAATAAAGATTCCTCAGAAGGATAATGAAATGCTCTGGGACTCCCATTGTTCTTAACACATTCCACAGTTTCATATGATCTTCAGAGTCAAAAGCCTTGCTATAGTCAAGGAAACAAAGGTAGATGTTCTTGTGATACTCCTGTGATCTTTCTATTATCCATCTCACATTGACAATCTGATCTTTTGTTCCTCTGCCTTTTCGAAATCCTGCTTGTTCATCTGGCATTTCTCTCTTCATGAATGGTTCCAGTCTTTCCTGAATGATCTTAAGTAAGACTTTACTTGCATTAGAAATCAATGCTATAGTTCTGTAATTTTTGCACTCTCTTGCATCACTTTTCTTCAATAAAGGTATATAAACTGATTTTTTCCATTCCTTAGGCCTTGAAGTTGTGATCCAAATTTGCTGACAGAGCTGTTAAAATTGTAACTGCCTCTTCTTCCAGGACTTTGAGCAGCTCAATGAGTATTCCATCTTCTCCTGATGCTTTCTTTTTGGATATCTGTTGCAGTGTTCACCTCACTTTACTCTCCACTGGTACTGGTTCCTGTGTATAATTCTGCTCTTCAAATTTCTCAGTAATTTTGGAGTCCTTTCATAAATTTAATACATATCCGTATATGAAACAACCATTGGAATTATACCAAATCGAATAAATTAATTCGAAAAACATTGGTTGTCATTTTCGTATTCAGTTTGTAAACATGCAGAAGACATTCCAAAATAACTGCGCATATAACTGGATAACAGCGCCACTAAACAAAACCGGCATTAATGAAAATTTAGGTAAAATGCTGTTTAAAAATTATACATAATCGTAACTTTTAAGTTACGATTAGTTATAAAATACAAAAAGTTAAAAATGACAAAAGTTTAAAAGTTTACACTTTTGCTAATTTAAGTTAGATATAATAAATGGGATTTTAACTCCAGGTGGTGTTTATAAATAATAATTAACGATAATGTGTTTTTTTAGCTAAATATTGGGAAACCGAAATAAGCATTATTGTTTAATGTGTCGGATACGATTCATCATCGTCGGATGTAAATATACACCGTGGCTTTTCAAGAAGGGGCTGAGTGTATCATCCTAACGTTTGTATTAAAACCGAATTGCTGTCGCAATGCGGCCTTTAAGCATCTTTCTCTCCTTAACTTCCACACCTTATTAAACTTCTATTATGCTTTTTTTTTTAATCTCTGTTTTGTCCTGTCCTTTTTAGCGATGACACAAATAGTATAGTTTTAATTTTATAGTTTTTCGTTGCTGCTTTTTTTTTTTAAAATCTAGACGCTTCCTCTAATTGCCTAGACTGACGAACCAAGTTTGAAAAATTGATGACGGGGAATATTTTTTTGGGGTTCCTCTTTTACCTTGCAAATAGATCACAAAAACTGTGAATCTTTGAAATGGGCTTAGCCGTACGAAGCATGAGTTAGGCCTAGCAACGGCCCTGTGTAATTATATCGAACCGGGTAAAAACTTACAAAGAATTAAGGGACCTTAAAAATTAATTCAAAGTTTATATAATGATAGGTTTTTACGCAGGGAAACTCGTTCGCTTTGCTTTTATATGGTCTTTGAAGTTCCCCAGCTCATTAAACATAAAATATTGTTTTTTGTTTTTTAATAATAATAAATAAATAAAGCCTTGTTTGCAAAATGCGTGCATCGTTTGGCGTTTATTTTGACCGAAGCTGTGTACAGGAGAAAATAGAAAAATTAATACACGCAATCTTAACATAGCCTTTCGAGATTGCTTCATTATAATGATTTAGATTAAAATTATAGCTTATTATGGATTAATTCAAAAACTTTTAAGAGATTTAAAACTGTCTCGAAGTTAGGCTTAACTCCGTTACATCATTTGCATGTGAACGAAGAAGCTGATAAAAAGACAAATTCAGCTGCACCCAAAGATAGGATAAATCTTTAATGTAACATCTATTTCAAGGTTAATTACGGCCGTTAATTACTCGTTAGAACTAATTATGAACGCAGTGTGGACTCTCTAAAGAATAACGGAAAGAAAAATTTGTTGGCGAATATCGTCAAAGATGTCAGACAACAAGTTTGCAAAATCTGTGGGAGAGAGAGCATAGGAGTTAGCACAGTATTAGTAACCAATCTTATGGAATAAATAAATTGCCTTGTTGTAAATATATTTTTAAATTAGAGTTCTACAAAACTTCGATCTATCTTCATGGGTTCTATTGGGGCGATGCTGTCCTGGTCATAATGCTCTGAATCCTGCCGCCCGGCCTGGTTGGCTGAGTGTCTAGTTTATCCTCTCTCCAACCAACAGATCAAGCCATGGCATGAATGGATGTTTGTGATTATCCTGATGTAGTAAATGAATTTTATCGGCCGATGTGAAACCACATCCTGCTTACTGGAGACCTGAAGTGACTTGTAGAAATGCCTAGAACAAGATTTTAGGACAATGGAAAAGTTATTTTTAAAATACAAAATATAAACATACTGATAAAACAAATCGTTACTCCACCCAAGATACTGGTGTACTCTAGATTTAAACAACCTTTCTTGAGTAGGAAACGCATAAAAAATTAAAAGAAATCCTTTGATATGTGCAAGAAACCCAAGAAGCCAAATCTGAGCACAGGGTTCCGCATTTTGGCAAATACAGTAAAAAAAGTCATTATACACTTCTTGGAAAGAAGTCAACTTACCCCCCACCCCCACCCCAAGGGGTAAGGTGCACCATATCATGTAACGAGTTACGTGTTTGTATCGGATATAAATTGGAGGAAGACGATGCTCCCAAATCAGTGCAACTGTGCCCGGGTGAAATGGGGTGAGAAGGCTTTTCAAACTGACAGTGTTTGAAAGAGTGATAGGATGCCATGCTATAAGCCTATCTATTCGGCAAATTGTTGAAATTCGGGACATCCCAGGTCAACAATCAGTGATACCATTCTGAGATGGAAGCACCAGGGACATACTTACACTTTTCAGAGCCAGGGGTACTAGATTGCTCCGAGGCCCCATAACCAAATAAATGAAGACAATATACAAAAAACTGTATTACACTTATTAAAAAATTTATGGTAATAAAGACACTACAACTGTTTTTTTCTAGATTTCTCTTTCGCAATTGTATCAATAATATCATCATAATTCAAATGATTAACAAGATCATTTTCAGTACATAATAGTGATACATTTGACTATCCTTATGCATCGAATTTCGTAAATAATTCTTCACCCTTTTAAGACCAGAAAATGAACGTTTTCCACTGGCATTACTAATGAGATTTGTCAGGAAAATTTTCAGTATTGTTTCCACATTCCGAAATGTTGATCTGAGTTCATTAATTAAACAGATTGTCTACTACATTATAAATATTTCCTTCTTCTTCTTCTTTTATGTATTCCAGAAATTGGATGACTTCATCTTTAAATTTATCTTTTTCCCTTACGATATCTGAGTTATAAATTTTTACCAATGTTTAATACTAGTATCAGTTTCTGCCAAATTTAAATTTGGTCTAATAAAAACCTGAAAAATCTGAAAACATCGTATATCCTGTATTAACAACAAACAACCACCCTGCGACCCAACTTCGTTTTTATTTGTATCACCATCCATCCATACATTTCCTTTTTATAATTGGTCTTTTTCATCTTTAAATTGACGCGCATGTGTTAATATTTTTGCCTTTTCTTACTTCTAAAATGAACTCATTTAACAACTTTAATAGTTTTGTACCTTCCAACAAGTTAAGTTTAGAATTCTGGAGGGATTCGCTTGTTTCATGCAATCGCTTGAATCCCGTCGTATAGTTCGTAAAGCCGTTTCATATTCGCCAAATGTCTTGATCAAATGATTACACTCCAAGCGACATACAGGTTTCTCATCGCCTAAAAGATTGATCAAGGCTACTTTAATTAATTTGTAATCACATTTTAAAGCAGAAACAGCATCGGTTCTGGCAAACCATCGTTTGTCAGATGGTTTTAAACCTTTAATTGTCAAAGATCCCCCCCCCCAAATGTTTGTTTAAGGCAATCGTTTTTTTGTTACATATCTAATAATAAATGCTAATTGCTCGATGTAGCTTAAATATGGTGATGAATCAACTAACAATTACACAATTTACACAAAACCAAGGCCATTTATTTACATAGTTGAAGAATATGCATATTGCCATGAAGTTCATACAGGGTGGCCATAAAATAACGTTCCCTCTTTGGAGGCATCTGCAGCTAAAACCAATAAACGGAATGAGACCAAATTTTATATTGAGACTTTCGAAGGCATGGGGAGATGATTTCCTCGAAAAAAAGATTTAGTACCGAAAGTCGCCGATAGGAGAAATTTTGGCGCTGGTGGAGCCGAAAACAAGCAGATAATTACATTAAAGGCAGATAAAATGGAATAATAACATTTCGACAATATAAGCGACAGCCGTGGAAAGGTCAGCACATTGAAAATCGTATGTGGTCCAGGGGACGCTGATTCTGATGATTAAAACATTAATTTTTGTGTCTCTCGCAAGTTGTTGTGTTAGTTTAATTATTATTATTCTCGTTATCATTGTAACGCACCACATATCCAGCTGGAATGAGAGACGCAGCTGTCGCTAATTATTCCATTTTATCAGCTTTTAATGTAATTATCCGCTTGTTTTCGGCTCCGCTAGCGCCAAAATTTCCCCTATCGACAACTTTTGGTACTCAATTTTTTTTTCGCGGAAATCATCTCCCCATGCCCTTCGAAAGTCTCAATATAAAATTTGGTCTCATTCCGTCTATTGGTTTTAGCTGCAGATGCCTCCAAAGAGGGAAAATAGAATATAAGGTTTATAGATTAATAACCGTAACAAGTTATGGATACAAAAATAAATAGTATTGCATTTTTTTCCTTGTTTTTTTTTAAAAAAAGAGGCATACGGTCTATTTAGATATTAACTTTTTGAATGGCCGGTGAGGCGTCTTTTACAGAATGCGTAACGAAATTCGGGAGTGACGGTGTGATGGTATGGTCCTGTTTTTCTTGGTTTGGCCTCGGACCTTTGTTTGTGGTGCCACGAACAGTGAACTCCGAGAGGTATCTGAACATTCTGGAGAATACTATGTTCCCTACTTTATGGCGTTTCTACCGACATCACCCCCATTGTCTCTTTCAGCGAGACAATTCACTTATAAGGATGCTGCTGTAACTGTGTGGTGACGTTCATGAGTTCACAGATCTCAACTCTATTGAGATGTGGGATGAACTGGAGCATCGGGGTGAGGTCAACGGATGTCCATCCCGCAACGTTCCCAATGGTTCAAAATTCCCAATGATCGCAATCCTGCGCTTTGATGTAAAAAGTATTCCCGGTAAGATTGCCGCAGTCATCGCAGCGAAAGGAGGTCCTGTATATTAGTAAGGTAGACGTCATGGCTCGTTGTTGCTCACACTGTGATGTTCGTTGATTTCTTTCCAAGAAGTGTATTTGTGAAATGAATTTTATGAAAAGAATTATGTTCGTGAAATATTTGAATATTTGAAATATCAAGTAAGCGCACTGTGGGCCGAAGTTCAGTTACTTGTTGTTTGGCATCATTCTGCTGCTGAGCAGAATGAATTTTAAAGGATAATGCAAATACGTTTTATTTTGGAATGTTTCGCAAATATTGTAACTGGTCTGTTAGGTGTGCAACGATGATGATAAGAAACACCAGACGGCGGAATTTCCAGCTGTCCTCTTTCCCCTGTGCCTTCAAAAATCGTCGGTAGCCGTGAACTCAGTTATCAGTGATAATTAAGAGTGGAAACTGACTGCATCGATTTCCCAAAGGTGGTGCTAGAAAGAGGCTCCTATTCGCTGTATTGAAAATAGAAGGCATATAAGAATTATTTATTCAATTTTATAATTAAAAGCCTAGGGATTCAAAAATAAATAATAAAAATCAATCAAGAGTAGTCTCCCCTCTTTTAATGCTACCTTTTTTTTTTAAATCCAATAAAGCCTGTTCTTGCCCTTCTTCATCATTGGTAGTTGAGTTTTGCTGCATTCCTTCTATTGACTTACGAGTGACGACAATCTGGCAAACAACGGCGCTAGTACATAACTGCCATCGTGTGTTCCTAATACGAAATGATATTATTGCGTGATATAGTGTGAGTTCTTCGGTCAAAGTTTTGGATTTACGGAGTTAAAGGTCAACTTTATGGGAGAAAAAAATTTATCTGATTGCAAAGAAGATCGAACCGGCTGAGAAAATATCGGAACCAGCTGAGAAAAAAAAAAAAAAAAAAGGAAAAATTTTCGTTAGTTGTCGATTACAGTCAAACTTATAACAATCCTTCTTCTTCCTGTCTAGTCACAGAAGACAGACGTAACCGCGACACTGCTGTATAGACACATCTTTATAAGTTATAATAATTACAATCGTGATTGCAGAGTTTAATCTTGGTAGGCGCGCTGATATTTGAGTCTGTTTTGATCGCTCTTTGTCGAGACAAAACTATAGTTGGCATATTGTACATTTAGAGACCTGTTAGTATTTTAGAACTGTAGAGAATGGTTTAAACTCTTTAAGATGTTAAATTTTACGTGTTAAGGAAAATATAAGTTACGCTATTTCCCACAGAAGTAAAATTTATAATGGTGAACAGCATTTTTTATGACTTTATTTCTAACAAACTACCCACTAAAATTTTCAGAGATGGAGAATGTTTAAAAACGTGAACTAGGAATAAGTTAATTCAGTAAACGAGATACGTTTCGCTGAGATTTAAAAAAAATAATGATATAAAAGGAATAATATACCAAATTGACGCAAGAGTTCCCAGGGATATCACTGTGGATTTTTACTGGGCTCGTCTTCCGTGAGAGAAGAAATCGGGCATTTTTGTATGGTAAATTTAGGCGTACGAATATTGAATACTGTGCTTCAAAAGAAGACACCATTACTTTATTTATACATGAAAAAAAGTAACTGAAAAAAGAAATATAACTTTCTTAAAGAAATATGCAAGCTTGGGGACTCTCACCCAAGTCGTAACTCGATCTGATTTGCCAAGGTCTGGAAGAAAAGGAATTGTTCCGAAAGGCAGAAGTGTGTCGGACGGCAGTACATCAAGAATTGTTAATCCTAAGGACGACACAAAGTTTCTTAACTAAATAATAAACACAACTCCCATTTGAGTAGCACAACAGCTCGGATTCCCTGACGCACTAACTTCTAATAACGGACTGTCAGATTGTGGCCGCGCGTGGATATTTATGGGCTTACTCGAATCCCCGATCATCTACGAGAGGTTCTCAATGGAACACCTTAGTGCGGATCCCATTATTTCAGAAGCGATTGCGTTTTATCACGTCGCTCGAGTTTTCTCTCCCCCACACCCCCCATCTCCAGATATCTCCATTCTTCCTGGTTACTCTCACTGGAGAATTCTCCATCATAACGATTATAGAAGAACAAGAGAAGAAAAAAATACATCCCAAAGCAGTAAATCACTGGTGTCATAAGACAACCACTCGCATACGCTGCCACTGAGTTTATTCCCTTTATTAACAAGTGGGCCATCGGATCTGCTCGAAAGGAACTTGGGATTATGATAAGGGAAGGAACAACAGAAGACATAACATGAAGGAATGAAAGATTAAGAACGCGAAGTCCCAACACCATTATGAATGCATTGACTTCTGTAGATAATGGGATTTGAGATACTTCATACAGAATGAGTTAAAAGTTTATGATACAACGAATATTTGCAAAATAATTTCAGATTGTTGGCTACGGTGACAGGAGTGGACTTCGCGACAGACAGGATGCGGAGTCCTATATTTCCGTTATGAAATTTTAGCTTTGAAAATTTATTAGTATTTTACAACCATCCCTCCTACACCCTCTGTCCAAAAAGTAACTGAACTTTTATAAATTAGAAGAAACTACTGGCGTCATTTGTTGTATCTTTTTGTTGTCGAAAGCGGTAACCTTCCTTAGTGTTGTATCAACTGTTTATGACATTTGTTTCATTAGATGCCGAGTTATAGTGCCAAGAGTGACAGTGTGTTTTAACGAACGGTCGGTCGTCTCGATATTCATGCCGTACGCGACTAATTCTCGCTATCAATCGCTTCAAAACTTCGAGATAAAACTCACCTTTTGGCCATCCAGAACGAATTCTTTGTGGATAATGCCCTTGTAATTGTAGAAACAAATCAGAATTGTCTTTTCTTTTGACTTCTTCAAGCGACTTTTTTTTTCGGATGTCCCTCTTCTGGTGGTCTCCATTCAGCACTCTGGGGCTTTCTTTCGGGCTCATAATCAAAACACCACGTTTCGTCACCAGTAACGATCGTTTCAAGGACGTTTGAGTCGTCACGGTTTTAATGAGGTCCTTGCAGTGTTCAATTCGATACATTTTTTGGTAGTCGGTGAACTTGTGGGGAACAAATCGCGAAATCAATTTACTAAGGCCCAAACTCTCGGTCAAAATGTTGTGCGCAGTTGATTTTGGAATCGCAATTCATCTTCAATCAATATCACTTAGGATTTCGGGTTTTCTTTGAAGAAATCACGCTCTATTTGGATGTTAACTTCGCTGAGTCCAGTTTGTGGACGGCCCAGCTTTTCATCGTCCTCAAGCATCTCACGACCACTTCGAAATCGCTTAAACCAATCGTAAGCTTGAGTACGGGATAATCATTCATCACCGTATGCTTTTTGAAGCATTTGATGCGTCTCGTTAACATCTTTACCAAGTTTAACACAAAAGTCAATCGCAGCTCTCTGTTTGAAACTCATTTTCCGACCGTTCGTCAAAACACACTGTCATTCTTGGCACTGTGACTCAGCTTCTAATGAAAAACAAATGTCATAAACAGTTGACACAACACTAATGAAGGCTAACAGGTGGCGCCAATAGTTTCTTCTATTTTCGAAAAGTTCGGTTTCTTTTTGGACAGAGGGTGTAGATGATTTCCATCGCATAATATAACACTCCCGCCTTACTTAATGGGCGACTGAAACGATAGCCTACGAAGTCAAAATCGCATATTGATTCAGCACACCACTGTCTAAGCCTAATTTCACATCAATATACATTACTTTCCAGGTATGATGTGAGTTTAAATCGCCTTCATAGACCATTTAGATCCAGCAGCGGCCTGGAAACAGAAGTGACAATAGGAAGAAATTATCCTTAGCTACGAGAATTGAACCCAAGTCTCCTGCAGCCAGGAAAAAACGTCAGATGTTACGTCATCCCTCCGAATGCGATACAAAAGTGTTTATTTTCTCTCTTGCTCACAACAGTTTCGTGTAGTTTTGTGCATGGATAAAATTTATGCTCTTGGCGATGAGCTCCTCCTCACACCATTTAAACCAGAATCTCTTTATGGATTCCTATTCTCCAAGATCAGCAAGTGACGCCTTTAATGCGTCTGATAACCAGCGTTCGAGAGGTGATACCGCCTTAATTAAACTCCCATATAGACTCTGTCCAGTGCCATTCATCACTGAGAAATATACAGGGTGTTCGGGATAAATTTGACATATTTATAATTAATTCTATTTTTCCGTAAGTTACATGTATTAACACACACTTCTCTTCATTTAAAAGTTTGGACCCTTCTTCATTCATATACAAGATGTCAGAAAGGATGGATAGCTGTAACCCACCTGAATCATGGAAGAGAATAACTTGTATCATGATGATTCGTGCCCGCCATCAAAATAAGGATATTACGACTGCTGCCCAATGCTCCCTGAATACAGTAAAAACAATCAGGCATGAACTAGAGACTTGCAATGGTGACTACGAGGATGTAGCAAGAAGAAAGATCCCTAGCAGACGATCTGATTGCGTTCGTACAGCAGAATTCCTCGCAAATCTGCAGGAACAGGTGTTGAAGAACCCTGGCATTGGAATTCGGGCTTTGTTCGTGGAGTTGCTAACTGTAGTCAAGCCCTGGATAACAAGGGTAGCCAATGGTAGGCCGTATGTATGGTAGCAGGATTCGGCCCCTTGCCACACCTCTGGGAAAAGTCAAAAATGGTTGTCTGAAAATTTCTACGACTTCACCAGTCCAAATGTTTGGCCTCCAAACTCCCCAGACCTTAACCCCATGGATTATTTTGTATGGGGCGCAGTTGAAAAAGACACCAATCGCACTTCCAGTAATACAAAAGC
Source organism: Typopeltis vanoorti (assembly GCF_054136105.1). Taxonomy (NCBI): domain Eukaryota; kingdom Metazoa; phylum Arthropoda; class Arachnida; order Uropygi; family Thelyphonidae; genus Typopeltis; species Typopeltis vanoorti. The sequence continues at coordinate 16,150,989 of NC_143556.1, forward strand.
CCAGTTAATGGATAAAATTAAAACAGTTTTTGCGGCCCTTCCCAGGGAGACTGTAGCATCAGCTTGTTCGAGGTTCCGAAGCAGAATTGAAGCTGTGATCGATGCTAATGGTGGTTATTTTGAGTACATCTTGTTGATAGTATTGTAATTAACTCTGCCTGTAATGTTTTTTTGTCAATTCATTAAATTTAATAGATACAAAGAAGATTTTCTTTTTCCTTACGAAACTGTCAAATTTATCCCGAACACCCTGTAAGTATTCATATCCAGGCAGAGCAATGCTAGTAAGAGCTGTGAAGATTTCACAGCTTACGTAATAAGTACGTCATAAGTTGCACCAAATTGATAACGACTTATGACGTTATCAATTTGGTGTCGTCTGTGACATGCAATGATATGTAATGAATATATAAGATTATACAGCAGTGACCCAAGTTCAGAATCGCGTGATATTGCTCCTTCCGTTCATCGATAGGAGCAGCACCAATCGCTTATCCATTTCTATTGATTGAAATCCCTGTATGCTGAAGAATGTGTTAAAAGTCAAGAAAATTGCACATTAAATCTTAGATAACTTATGTCTTCACAGAAGGGCACTTAAATCGGTATCTGTGTAACTACAGAGTCATCTGTCCCCTCCTATATCACCCCTCTCTGAAAGTGGCTTAAAAATTCTAACCGAGATGAGATTCAGAAAAAACAAAACAAAAAACGACTCAATACTTCTTCATTTGTAACCGTGCACATCTCTACTGTGTCTTGAAGGAGAACTCTGACTTCGTCTTTCTTACCTAAAGGCATAGATCAGATTGGAGATCACGTGGTCACAAATCATACTATTTTCCACTGCAACTTCGAAGGGCTGATGCGATGTGGAATAATTCCGAATTCAAATTTTCATTCACCACCGCCCGGTCGAGATGCCGAACAGGTCGATGTTAAGTAAGCAGCGACGCAGAATGCAAAATTGATGAGTCGGACGAAATCTCCCATCCGCGATACAATATTTCTTTGGTACCAGTGATGTAGATGCTTATCTCTCAGCAAGACTTTCCAATACGTAGCCGGAAACTGATTTTAATAAAAGTTTGAAGTCTGCGTTATTTCACATCCGTGAGTAAGGATACGGTATGAGGTGGGGGGGGGGGCGATTTGTATTAGACCTCTTGAATAGGAAAATATTGTTCCTACACCATTCCCATGCAAATATGCATGGACTGTATTTTCTGAAAGTCATAAGCATAAATCATCCTGTGTTCAACTGGGTCCCCAAACCTTACTTCGAAAATAAACGAAGGAAAAAGTCTCGTAGATATCAAATAGTGCTGCTGTACAAGTTATTGAGATTTATGAGTTGCTTGTGTAATGCAATAAGATCGCTGACGATGTGTATTACTGCACCCCCCCCCCCTCTCACATGCACGCACACAAAAAAGATAGCTTATAAAAAATAGCCGTGGGTGTTCTAAGTTTATTTCTCTTTTCTTATACCTGTGTATCGAAATTTATCCC
>NC_143556.1:16157500-16160000 GCF_054136105.1 Typopeltis vanoorti
TTGATTCTGTTGTCTATTTCCATATTTAATTTTACCATCTTCACTAAAAATCGTGCCTACATTGTGATGATTTTCATACCAAATCTATTACAAGAGTTATTCAATTTAGTCAGGGAATCTTGCAGACTTGTAGTGGATTTATATAACACCTTCTTGATATTTATTTTCTATGTTCCTGCCAAAGTCCTCTCATGACTTTTGTTTATCTAGTTTTACACAGTGTTTCGCTTTCTTTCATTTGTCTCTGTATTCTCCAAGAGCACAAGCTGACTTATTTGCCAGGAACTTTTGATATGCTTTCTTCTTTTCCTTCTTTTCCGTTTTATCCTGCCTATCAACTATAACATAGACAACCTCACCACATAACTGTCTAGCTGAATCAATCAATGCTTTCTTCAGGTTTTGCCACTTAATCTCCAGGGTTTGGTACTTGTTTTCAAATTCTTTTTTTTTTCCTCACTGATTTTGTGTATTTTAGTTTACAGTTCACATCTGAGAGCTGCTCAACTTTTATTCGCTTTAAAACTTTCTTACATGTTATTCTTTTCAATATGAAATTCAATTTTATCCTGCTCAAGACTAAATAGTGATCACTTCCAATTTCAAATCCTCTGTACACTCTGGTGTCCTGCACCAGGGAGAAAACATCACTATCAACAATAACATAGTCAATGAGACTTTTCTTATTCCTAGCCTCTTCTCTCCATGTGAATTTGTGCCCATTTTTATGTTGGAACATGGTGTTAGTAATAACCAGTCCATGTCCTGAGCAGAAATCCAACAGATATTTGCCATTATTATTAGCTTTGCTCTTATCTCAAAATTTTCCCAAAATATATTTGTATGCCTGACAATCATTTCCTACTCTGCTATTTAGATCCCCAACAAGGACCAACTTTTCCTTTTTCATTGTGTCAGTTGCTTTCTCTAAAGCCTCAAAAAATACCTCCACTTCTACCTTAGTAGAACCTTTTGTGGGACCATAAGCACAAATAAGTCTCATTGTCCAGTTCCCCATTCTGATATTTGCCCACATCTACTTAATATCTACAATATCTACTTGAATTGTTCTGTTAGCTACTCCTTTTCCCTGATTGTTATTGCCTGAATACAACATTTTGTATTTATTGCTCAAAAAGATATCACCAGTTTTTCTTTCTTCTTTCAGTTATTTATTTCAGTTATGTTGATGGCGCGAATCTCTGTCTCTGCTGATGTTGAGTTGAGATGTATTGCGAGATTTGTTCCGAGAAATCTGCAATGCGCATGTGCAGTAAATAACACTAAAATAATTGTGACCCTTTAAATCAATTTCTGGAATGATCCCGGTATGATTTCTCTAGGTAATGGAACATTCGGTACATTACAGGATCCCTGTTGATATTATATTTGATATTAGCACTAAATAAGCCCCATGTGCGAAGGGGGGAGGGACATTCCAGACAGAAATTCGTGTGTACAATTTATAAAGAACTGTAGTATGGCAGATTGTTTTGACAGTTTATTATTACATATTACTTTAATAAAGTTAAGGAAGTCAGTTAAATCATATAATAAACAGATAATGAAACATTTTAATGAAAAGAATAAATATCATAATTATGACATTACTGGTTTAAGACGAATAGGACCTAAGGTTGACATGACAACAATACCTGACGTAGCCAAGAACGAAATAGACGAATCAATTCTTTCTCATCAATATGTTCGCCATTGTTTTCAAGTCTTCTGCGTTGGAGTTCATTGTATGTCACAAAGGTACGTGATAGTGCGCTGAGGAAATAGAAGTTGGAAATATACAGAATCCACTGGAAATTTTTAGTTCTGAATTGAAAATTTAACTCGTCATTAATAAAACTCGCCAGCTCTGTAACTTGATTTCTCAGTCCTACTCAACAGGAAGTAAACTGGAGATGTCTTCTTTCTATAAAGAGTCAGAAGCCATTCCGTATCTCATCGAACCTGCAGTGCCGCCAGCTGATGATTCCAAAACTCCAAAAACATTTCTTACCAATCCCCGGAGACTTATGAGAATAAGTTGACGACAGATGCTGTGATTCAGCAGGAGTGAGGGGAGAACTGCACGTGCCAACTGTTCGCACAAGTCATCTTTAACTTAAGATGTCTTTCTGTCTTATTTCTCGGAGTGAGCAGGATCAACAGGGCTTACGGATGTCACTAGGGAATTATAGACGTCTTCTTATTTTGTCCCGCACGCCAGATACTTTCCACTGCTAACTGTCAACACCTTTAAACACACTTTTAGCCGCTGCACCTTGGCTGGCGATGTTTCTTGCCGTGTTCAACCCAAGTTCGTGTGGTTTTTCAAGTTTTGCTTCTTGACGGCCGCGAGAAAGAGAGGTGATTTGAAACGGTGCCGATTGGAAATATTTCGGATGGATAAGGGGTTAGTTTGAGGGGCTAATTAATTTAGGTTTTTTTTAAGTGGATTGATAACTGGATTACTTTCCTTCCTGAGGAGGCAAATCTCATTTGGGAG
>NC_143556.1:16162500-16215000 GCF_054136105.1 Typopeltis vanoorti
CTTGAATGACCCGCAGTTGGTCAAGTGAGACTCCCCCCCCTCCAACAAAACAGCCTATTAATAATGGTCTTTAACCGCAAAGGACACTTTTTTTAAGGGTCCCGCGCACTGATGATTGATGGTGAAGACACGATGTAATTTCTTGGAACGTCTCCTATACGAACAGCCTAGAAAAGTGCGGACAACATGCACACAGCTGCGATCTCCCTACAGGCAGAGGATGTATCAGGGAATGAATGAACATGCGTGTGTGTGTGTGTGTGTGGTAACGCAGATGGAAATATCTTAACATGAATGACACATTTATTGTGTTTATATGACATTCATTCATGAGATTTATCACTTCATCTTTCTATTCTTTTTTTTTTTTTCTAAGGATTTTCCTTTAAAAAAAAACTGAAATCAAATTCTGCGCTCGTGCCGTAAACCATCCCCCTCGGCTGCTCTTACCAATATGTGTGTTCTTTACACTATTTGCTGGTATATACACGGATCCAGTATAGATGTGCGGCTGCTTCATGCGGTGAATGAGAAGCAGTTCCTCAAGTGTTGGATGTGTTTGTCCAAAATTGGTATATTTTTCTGTTTCGTTTTTTTTTTACGGCATTTATCTGGGCTCAAATACCACGTGCGGCCTCCCGCACTCCGCCCTCACCGTGTTGTAAAAGATAATGACAACTCACATCGCCTGGAAAAAGCAATTCCCCCCCTCCCACGAAATCGCTCTCGGACTGTAAACGCTATGAATAAAAAAAATCTTCAAATACCTCCTATTTGGGGGAATATTTGGAGAGAATTTATCTCAAGTTTGTTTTTGTTGTCTTGTTTAATTGTTAGTTTATCACGAACGTGCATTGCTTATCTCACTAAATTCATTGTGAGGTTGCTTTTTTTTTCAGATAATTTTCTTTGTGAGTATTTTTCTTGTAATTCTCTTTCTTGACCCAGACGCAATTAATTAAAATATTAACGAGGTAATAAAAAAATCGAAGTAATATTTTAGTTTTCATACTGATTCCATCCCTTGATTATAGTTGAAAACCCTACAATATAAAGAAACGATGAACACAAAAGAAAAAGAGTGAGAAAATGTCTTTTTTTTTTTTTTCTTGTCACACTTTGTGATAAATGTGTGATCAGTTTGGCTGTTTAATTACAAAATTGCTTTTATCTAAAAATAGTTTTGAGATTAAATAATAAAAAGCGCTTAATAAAGAATAATGATCATAATAAAGAGATTAATTGCAGAAATAATTAAAAAAACTAGTGGTAATAATAATAAAGTCAAAGGGTTTACATTAGTGTTTTTAATTACTACCAAAGAACAAACGATATGCAGGGGAATTACAATTTTAATACTCCGTTCGCTCACTAGGGGATCTGCTGAGCACTTCAGTTGGATATTGTTGTTGAATAACGTTTGAAGCAACTAAATTTATGTATGTTTTAATAGCATAAATTTATACGCATATCTAAGAATAAAAGGTGAATTGAATATGAGATAAATTCATTTGAATTCGCATTCAGTTGTATTTACTTTTTTGTTTATTTGTTTCGTGTCTCCTCATCCTCCTGAAATTCTCTACTACTCTTCATCAGATTATCCTCCTCCTCCTCACTTTACAAAATGTCACATTTTTTTTTTATCTTTCTTTCTCTCCTATTCCTAAAAGCGTGACATAATAGCACCACTGATGTCTTACTTGCGCCTTCGCAACCCAACTACGTTAAGGCGAATAAATCTCGGTAGTTAAGTCGTGCATAAGGCAACAGGCGGCCCCTTAGTATTTGATTAAAAGGCACATTCGTAATGGAATCCATTTCTGATTAAATGGCTCGTTTTAATCTCATAGCAGTGAGTTACACCGTGAGTGGACTTGAATGCGGTGGGTCGGCGAGGGATGCTTTCCCCTGTAATTGCTTCGATTCTAATGGAGCAGGGGAATCTCCCGTCACGGTCTTTGCCAATTACCGCGAGTGAATCAATCCACTTGTCAGAAAGCGCATTTGCTGTCATCTAGCGCGAGACATTACGAGATCGAATTTGTGATAAACCATTCGCTTCTTCTGTCATACAAAAAAAAATGTCTTTCTTCGAGCATTTGTTGCTTTTCTTTGATTAAGTAAGGCACTTTTGAGTTCTTCACCCAGCAAAACTCATAATAGCGGGATGACTTATGCACACACACACACACACGCACACACATCGTATGGGTTTGTTTGCCTTTCATCTCTTAAGTAGCTTGGATGGCTATAAACTTTGATATATTAGATATTTAGTTTACATTTCATTCACTTTTAGACTATTTAATCTCGAAGTTAAATTCTATCTCTGTAGTGTATCGCAAGAATAGGCGTTTGTTTTGGTAGGATGGATCTAAAAGAGTCTGAATCCCATCCACTGCTTTTCAACACTGGTCATTAATGGTACCTAGAATAGCAGCAGTCGATCAAGTAGGTCACTGTCGAAATTAGCGGCTCGGTTTCCGACAGCAAGTATCTACCTCGTATTGACTACATGCTTGTCATGATGTCAGGGTTTGTCGCGTATGCCATTAACAGTTGAGGTGGCAAACTCCCTGCTAATTAACACATTCAGGCAGGGAAGTGGATAGCGCAAGTAGTGGCAAACTCTCCGGAGACATGCTCACTTCATTGAACACTGATGAGTGCGTTTAAAAGATTTTTACAACTTGTACGGGCGCGGTAATTTTATTTGTAAAATTTTCATGTAGAATGAGTCAGTTTGAACAGTTTCAAGGAGATTTACCCTAAAATTCTGTTATATTCTTTGAATAAATTAACAAAGACATTTATTTTAAATAAAAAAACGGCAATCCTATCCACGGAAACACATCTTTTTTGTCGGCAGCATATATCTAGTAAAATTTAATTGTATTTATGATTTATTTAAAAATTTATGCGTGTTAAGTACTTAATTTTAAAAAATTGTAGTTAATTATTAATTTGTTATGTATTTCTGGTTATGAACAAATTATTATTTATTGTAGAAATAATAACTGCGATTTGATGGGAAATATCCCGCGCTGTCGTTCATTTGTAACCTCTTTCCGTAATCATTCAGTCAAGAGCGAGTCTGGGAGTGGTCCCAATTAGGAAACGACACTAATTAATCTTTCCATCAATGAAGTAGCCGAAAAAGCACCTGAAGAAATCTCAGAACTCTGCAAGTAGTAATTAAAATTCACATGACAGATCGCTTGCAGTTTGGGCATCTCAACTTTGAGGGCAAAAATCTCCGGCACTGACTATTTGCTTGTTGCTACCAGAGTCTGCTTTCTCACAGCTATGGTTAGATGCTTTGACAAGTCGTCAAAAGTTAGTGTGTTAAACATCTACGCAATCGCTTGTAATCCAGAGGGAAAAAAACTTACTACAAAAGCTATATTGTGTTGCTCTGACAATGAATCAAATGTTATATGAGATTCAGGCTATCCTATTTGGAATTTTAAACACTTGTTGACTGTCGGTGCATTTCGATTTGCGCGAGCGTATTATTTCAAATAAAATAAAAAAAAAATAAAAAACCTTTCACAAACATCAGTAACGCGAGTCGACTAATCAAGCGCTTGTAGTGAAATTTGTTTGATTTAAACAAACTTGAAAAGTTCAGGTAATCATACTTGCGTGCATGTTTAGAGCTCTTCAAAGAGCAATTAGCAGCTTTCTATCTGTTGTGGTACTACTGTTGCTGTTCGTCTCCGATAGGAGGCGTCCTATCGGAGATGAACAAACAGCATCTCCTACTTCATCTGTTACACAAGGCGATGCGCACCAACCTAAAACATTCGAGCTTAAATACTTGCATCGGCCACTTGCCTGCAACGAATAGAATCCAGCATCAATCCAGAGTTTCGCTTGGCTTGGTGCCAAGAATGGTCGATTCATGATGAAGGGGAGGAAGAAATGAAGGACGTACGAATTGGTCGCCAATACGCGAAATCCCGTGCTTTATAGATAAAATTTTCCAACTATTATACAAGCAAAATAGTTTAAAAACCACTTGAAAAACTACAATGAGCATAAAAGAAAAGTTAATTTTCCAACGTGTAATAATAAACAACTCATCCCAGAAGACGGATTGATTACCCTATTATCGGAATGGATTCTCCTTTTTGTGACATGCGCGGAAGTGTCTCGAATCTGTGGGCGTACTCTAACACATTCGGTGCCCTTTGAAACAATAAAGCAACAAGTGAACAATCAACGTATGAAACACGTCATTTCTTTCTCGCGTGCTAAGGAATCACGTGAGAAGCAAATGAAAAAAAAACAAAAAAAAGGAAACATGTAAAGGCAATAAATAAACAATAAGATACATTTATTTATCTATTTGTTTAAAAACAAACAGATAGGTAAATCAATGCGTAAACAAGAAACATGCATGTATAGAAAACGTAAGCGAATATAAATACTGAACATTTAAGTAATTAAAGGAGCACTTAAAACAGTAAAGAGTTACGTAAAAAGAATAAACAAAATTAAGCAAACAAGTCAACGATGAAATAACAATGCATGCAATCAACTAACTAACTAAATAAATAAATAACTATACTCGCAAAGTAAACAATTAAACAAAAGTTAAAACAAAAACGCAAATGCATAACACTACATCATTTTAAATTATTATAATTTTAAAAAATATACAGTGCAATGATGTTTTATTAAATAAAAATTTAACGAACGACATCCCGAAGTCTGGTTTCACCAGAGATTACTTTTTTAAATAATCTATAAAAAATGAATCATAAAAAAGTAAATTACTTTTATATGATTCATTTTTCGTGTAGTTTAGGCCAATTTTGCCGCCCCAAAAAACTTGTCGCCCCGTGCAAATGCAAATGTTGCACAGTTTGTTGTTTTTTTTTTCCTTTGGCGCAACAGAAGTACATCCATCCTTCCCTAAGATCAGGGGTGAGCTATAAGTGGCTCGCGCGAGCCCTTTGTTAAATTTTTAGCAAATTTGCGAGCCCCATATTCTTCTTGTTTACGTTTTTATTATTTTTTTCGAAAAAACAACAACAACATTTTTTTAATATATTAATATGATTAATATTAATAAAATAAGCGTATGCGTTTTCTTTACCCTTCTCCCATTTGGTAGCCAATCGTATGATAAAACCTTGGATTATCACTTGAAGTATAAAAACAAAACATAAACATAACGTATTTGATTATTATTGTGTGTAGATAATATTTATTTATTATTTATAGATTATTTGTCATAAAAACTTCTACTGCAAACAAAAGGAATTTATTTTGTTTAAAAAAAATGCGGACTATTGCATATGTGCGATTATAAAAGATTTTATTCTTATTATATTTTGATAATTAAAAAAATGTGTTTTTTTATGTAAGATAAATTAACACAGATGATTTTTTGCAAATATTTCACGTTTAGGTCTTGAAATATTTGTTTAAAAATGATAACCTTTACAGGTTGATTTCTCACTCATACTTTTTGATTGGCATTTGTACACAAACTGTACTAATAAAAGTTTTTGTGTGAAATACGGCTTTTTTTTTGCTCGACGATGCGAGCCCTTTGTTAAAATTTCCATAGCTCACCACTGCCTAAGATGAAACATGTCGATCGCGTTAAAAGAAACCTGTACAGAGCATTCTCCTTTTCTCTTAGAACTGTTCACAGTCGGTCGAGAGTACCATTAAACTAAATGTGATGGAATTGCTTCTTTAAAAGTTATCAGGTGAAGTAGAACTAAGACCATTCAATGAACATATCCATCTCAGTCGTGGTCTCTGAACAATATAGATTTTATAAACAAAAAGAAAGGCTTAAAACCACAAACTTATTCGAGCTAGCTAGCTAACGTCTTTTTCCCCCCCCGCATAGGGATTAGGAAAGGCCGATTAAGCCCTATTTAACTTTTGGAGACTGATTGGGTACCAGTGGAGATTGGGCAGTTCAATCTCCATTGGTACCCAATCAGAGATAGCTGGCCCAAGGCAATTACTAACTAAGCAGCACGCAGTGAAGAGGAGGCTAACAAGTGCCGCCATAATCGTGGTCCCTAACCCTAACACAATATTTTTAATGTCTACAACTAGTGTGGGTTAAACAGCCGATTTTCTTGAGTTTCCGGGAGAAAAAACCCGCTTTCCCGTGCCAGAGATCGATTAACTCGGGAACCGACCGAAAAAAGGTTTAGAAAATGTTCCTTTAATCGGCAACTAGATTTGAACCTAAGTCTTTCGTCGTGAGGTCAAGCGTCATAGAGTGCAAACGCCACTTCTACTGGCTCCCTTATCGGTCAGTGATTCTGCAGTTTAAAAGTAATTTTAAGTTTGCATAAAATTGATTTATTTGTAAAATTGCAGAAGATACTGCTTACTGAGAGAAAAGTCCGAAACACGCCTGTTATTTTTTACAAACTAATTTAAAAAATTATTTAAAGAAGAAAAATATCGATCTATGAACTTCCTAATAGGCACCGGTATAATTTTGTTTTTCCGGTACGTTGAAAATCTCGTAATTTTCTTTCTGTCGTGTTTCCTTCCAAATCTTCATCTGTTACTTTATCCTGTTTGAACTTGTTAGAACGCTATCGTATTTTACCCTTCTCTTCCTGGTTTTCTTGCTTATCTTGTCCTTCCTGTTTACCCCGCATCTGTCACTTTATTTTCCTGTTTCTCCTGCACTAACAGGTTGATGTCCTAAGTGCAGCATTACGTGGACCGAGCAGTTAATCAATGGGAGATGTTGTGTCGATGGCATAACCGCCTATGGCAACGTTTTAATCAACTCTTCCATCCCTCCCTCGTAATCTACATCCATCGTTGGACAAAAGCGGAAAGCTCTACGTCGATGTCTGTCAGGCTGTGATTAATGAGAGAACACAGCTCTCGCTGCTCTTTCGTTCACTTACCTGACAACACAGAAAAAGTAGGGAAATTGGCTATGACAACCTCCTGCAAGGAAGCGCGGTTCGCATCGCTTTCTGTCGCTTCAAGCTCGGATACCATTACCAAAAGAATACTCATGCTTTTCGTCGAAGACCATCCCTCCCATTATTTAAAGATAGGAGCACAACTCCTTATTTTCATTTGTTCGTGTTCTCGGTGTTTTCCGTTGTTTAGAACCGGAGTGCTTTTACTGGAGGTTATTTTAAAGGTTTACGTCGCACATCCGACGCTCTTGAAACCATGTTTCTTTCATTACCTCGTTAACTTCGTAAATATGCTCTATATACTAGGCATTCGAGTTATTTAATACGACTAGAATATCATCCTTTCATGCTCCCAACGTTTAACAACATTTAAAAGCAGTTGAAAAAAGTAATGTTTTTAAACTTGTTTTGTGCAAGACGTTGCTATGCATTAGGCAAAGAGGGTTTTTGTGTTCGCTGTATCATGTGGCACAACGGGAATATATTTTCAAGAGAATCGCTGAGATATATTAAAACAAAATAAAGCTGTAAAACAACAACAACTAACAAGGGTAGACTATGTGTGTGTGTGTGTGTGTGTGTGTGTGTGTGTGTGTGTGTGTGTGTGTGTGTGTGTGTGTGTGTGTGTGGTGCTGTTCTAGTAGCCTACATTAGATTTTGTGTGAATCTTTGTAAAGCAAGATAAAGAAATAAAAATAAGAACAACCATAGCTAAAGATGCCCTTTGGAAAAATAAAGATCTGCTCAGAAATTTTGTGGGTATCGAGACAAAGAAAATAATTATAAAAACAGCAGTGTGGTCAGTTTTCGCTTATAAAAGTGAGACCTGGATATTCATGAAGAGAATAAGACAACCAATAATGGTCCTTGAAATGTGTTACTATAGGAGAGCTCCGAAAATCTCATGGACAGAACATGTGACAAATACAGATGTCCTACAGAGAATGAGAACACGGAGATCTTTATTACAGGAAATGATCCAGAGAAAGATGAGATTGGTGGGACATGTACTGAGAGGTTCAGCAGGACAGAGGATAGAAGGGAAAAAAAGATCAAGAGGGAAAAGACGAAGGACATGGCTTGAAGATATAAGATCATGGACAGGATCACATGGCTATGCAGAAACAAAACGGAAAGCCACCAACAGAGAGAACTGGAAGGACATGATGCTGCACCCTCTCACTGAAGAAGCTACATGGAGAGACAGAGAGAGAGAGAGAGAGAGAGAGAGAGAGAGAATCTTTTTATAAAAATATCTTCGTGTTTGACAAGGATTTTTATTTTATTTTTTAAGTTTCCGAGTATCTGACAAAGCATCTAAACGTTATCTATGATTCACTTATCATAATAGTTACAATTTTAGGGAAGCGGAATTGAAATCATTGACGTCTCATGTTTAGTGAGGTAGCATTGCAGATGGTATATCAACATCGTAAATGATACTCGTTAGCTGATTTATCAGATGATTTGAACATGCAACTGATTTAGTAAAATCCTCATAGAAAGTAGTCGGAAAGAAAATCAAATGCATTTTAGCGATTTCAGCAATTTTTTCGACTTGTAACTTTGGAACCGTGGCTCCTTGTGATGTCTAAAAATGTCATCATAAGACATCATAACAAACCACCACTACCTGTAATGTGTCGTTTGGAATTGCGATGCAATCCTGCACCACACCCCGGCCAAAAGTGCTCATGGTTATAGGAGCCAGAAGTGAAGCAGCAGTCAAATAAACGAAACCCGCTTCATCTCTTCCCAGGAAACTTTTACAAGAACAAAGCAATGTGAAAGCAGTGCAGTTGGACACATGTGAGATCAGTGGTGGTCTTTTCCTTTGTGTGCTACGCATGATAGGATACGTATTCGGGCCTCTTCGTTGCTCACCTACTTCTGTCCATCGATTACATCTTTTACGATTATCTTTCTTTTTTTTTCTGTCTTGGATGTACAGTTATATCACTAAGCTCTCTCCATAAATGATCTGTTGCTCTCATGTTTCATAATCTATTCGTTCATATTGTTTGAATCCCTCTCAACGATCCAGGAACGCTATACTAAACAAATAAACAAGGATCGCATCAAACTGAAAGGTGTGGTTAATCCAGAAAGTATCTTCCACAAACACGTTCGTGTATGTAGAAAATCTGAGGTTTTGTTTTAGAATTAATTTTTATAAAGGCTCGTGATAATCAAGCTTGACATATTTTTTGATATTCCCACTATTTAAATTTAAAATACAATATTCTACGAACTGATAAAACACGACTTGAATACAAGTTGAATGAAACGTTTAAAGGATGTCAAAATATTCAAAGCCATCTCGGCAGTAGGGTGACAAATCTCTTACATTACATGTGAATTCCACCAAAACGAAAGACATACTTTTAAAATTTTGATTTTTATGTGATTTATATTTAAAAAAAATAATCAGAAATGTGAAGTTCAAAATTTAAACCACTTCACAAGATTATAAATGAATAATAATAGTACCTGAAACGAGACAATAAAATCCTCAACATGCATCCTGTTTTTAATTTTATGTGGCTATTTTATAGCTGTCATGCCAACAAATTCCGCATTGGGGAGAAGTTCTAGTTCTACATGGATGGAACGGTTTTTCAAATTTTAATCTCTTGAGCGAATAGTCTTTTATAAGTACTATATATTATGCAAAGATCGATAGAATTTATTAAATTTTTTTGAGAAATGGTTCTCAAAGCACTGTTGGAATCCGGTAGATAGCTAAAGCTTTCTCTTATACCCCACAGGTAGCGTTTTGTAGTAACGTATAATGACGTCAGATCCGATATTGTTTCGTGTATTTGCGTTCGAAGCACAATATTATCATGCCTGTGAAATTCGCGTTAAAAGCGAGACATTTCCTATCTTGGACTACCTGTGGTAGCACCACTCCTTCTTCCTACATACTAGTATTGTCCATCATGAATAATGTATCATGCATATAAAGAGATCTTTTATTCTATCTCATACAAAATACACTCTTGCTGTGTAATGCTATATCATACACGGTCCTTCCCTGGTCGTTAGCGTGACTCATCCAGAGAATACATATAAAATATTCCTGTCTTTGAATAGAAGCTTCAGATATTAATAGCTAAAAGAAAATATTATAACTTTTTTTGGTTTATATCATTCGGCTTTTGGTTTATATCTTTAGAATGCACCACCGAGGAACAAATAATAAATAATTAAATTTGTGTAATATATAGTTTATTATTGAATTTTCTCGTATTTAGCGAACACAGCGTCACCTAGTTTCTGTTATTTTTGTGTGCGCATGATATTGAAATAACCAACATCTGCGTGCTGCATTGTTAGAAACAACTACAGATCACGAAATTGCAGGAAATTCTATAAACAATTTGTCGGGTGATATTCAATTGATATTTGCATATAAAGAGGCTTGGAGAAAAGAGTAAAACTCCACCATATATAATATGTAGTTACAGTTTTATGTCCTTGGAGTGTTGTGGAAAAGTATGTTTGCTTTATCTTAGCTATATTGCACGGCATTTACTTGAAGTGGCTAAAACATGTTCATAAAAATAGAATAAAGGAAGTTAAAACGTTCTTATAGATTTATCAGGCAAGATCTGGGATTGGTCTCATAGTTTAGGTAATCGATGAACTTCATCTTCCGATGTAAGACCACCAACTTATTATCATGGGCATCCTATCTAAATGTTATTCACCTACATTACATCATGGGTGTAATGTCGTACACCTAGTCAGGCCAAATCTGTTGTCCACTCTGCAAACGGGATTTAAATTATAAGTTAGCAGTTAGAATTGATTTTACACCAAGATGACGTTGTGTGCACTGTAATTCATCATCTATATCAGGGCTGTCCAAAGCACTGCCTGCGGGCAACATGCGGCCCGCGGTGCGATTTTGTGCTGCCCGCCTGTGGGTTTTGATTTTCACGAGCGAAAAAATAAAATAACAATTTGAATTGAATGCGTCTTAGATATTTTAATTCTATCACTAATCAATAATTCCGATGTTGGTAATTTTGTTTGGTGTTTTTACCTCACTGTATACCCACGTGTTTTTCAAATATTAGATGGGTCAAAGAAGCTTTCATACACTATTTTGCTTCAGCGCGCATGCTCCGGACGCTCACGGGGAACGTGAGCGCGCGATTAGTAATGTTCGTTTGTTCAGCTTTCGAGGTTGTGTCGCTGCTGCTCACCAAATTACTAGATATGCATTGTGATGGGGAGATAATTTTTTTTTTCTAATGCAGCCCTCGGATTACCTAAGGTTGGATAGCCCTGATCTACATGGATCAAGTTATGAAGGAAAGTGGTATTGAACCTGATATCAAAATTTAAAATTTTAATCTTGGCCTTTTTCAACCGGTTCAGAGTTAGTCGATCTCTGCACTGGCCAGTGGGGGGGGGGTTTCCTACCGAAAACTCGGGTGTTTTGTCCCGTAAACTCAAGAAAATCGACCTCAGAATCCACACTATTTTAGACAACAGTACATTGTCTTAGGATTAGGAACGGCGAGACTGCAGCACTTGTTTGCCAGTCTCTTCACCGGAAGCCGCTTACAATTAGTGATAATCTTGGGCCACCTATCCCTGGTTGGCTACCGGTGGAGACTGAACTGGCCACTCAGCCTTCAAAAGTTAGATAGGACTGTTCAAACAAAACTTGAGTTATGAATCTGTCAATTGGGTTAGCAGTAAAACCAGCAAGAAAAGACTAGAGATAACAGATGAGAGTTTTCTGAGACAGAGATCAAGAGAATGGATAGGTTGTATCCACAGTAGAATCGTTCTATACATAAGGATGTTAGGAAGTATCTCGACATTGAGAGGTATGTGAATGGAAGTAATCGCGGGTGTTATAGTCAATTAAACAGAATGGGAAAATGAAAGGTTAGCAAAACATATTTTATGCTATGATGGCTTGAAAACTGCCCAAAGGAAGACCAAGATCAAGGTGGATTGATTCAGTCAGAAATGCCTTAGAAAACTGAAATATTAGACAAGATAATATCAGAGATCTAAAAAAATAACAAATATTAATTTTGAAGAAACCGTTTAATAGAAAACTATCAATAAAGAAATAACCACGTCGTGCTGTCGACGCATCCTATACGTCCCTTGTAGGTGCATGATAATGCTTAAAGTTTGTTCAGTAATTTTAGTTTGGGGTTTCGATTGAAGAATTTAAAAGTAAGCAAAACACATCACACTTTTGATACGCTTTCTTAGAATTTTTACAAAAGTACTAAAGTTTGATATTTTCTTTATATCTCACATGAATCTGTAAAGATAAAAAAACAAAAAAAAACAGCTCATCCATGATTCATTAGTGTCATTGATGCCTTTTTTTTATTCTTTATTTATCTTTTTGTTAATCCAGAAAGTCTGCTCTAGAGACCAAATCTTGGAACTTTTTTTCAAGCCATTTCAGTTCTCTAGTGAGTAGGAGATCATCAGTCTTACCCCTGGGCTATGAAATTCATCGCCCACCTTCAGAAATTCACAAACATCTTTGCTCGTATTTTGAGAATGTGAGTTCATTTGTAGTACAGGTTGAGTAGTTTTGTTTTTCCCCCTCCCGGAAGTTCATTTTTTTTCCCTCCCGGAACTTCATTTTTCAATCCCAAAATCGGGCGATACTGATCGTAGACGTGACACTATCACACAATTCTAACAGGACCAAAAACAAAAAAGAGCGTCAGTTGTCTGCCACATACTTGTGAAATCTGTGATAGTGACTGGAGATCATATTAATCTCACAAGAATCACGAAGGTTAAGATGGTTGCTAATTGATTTGCAAAAAAAAAAAAAAAAAAGTTTGGGCAAGAGGGATGCCTTTTCCTTTTGGGCACTGAAAGGGCATAGATTTGTTTCCTTTTTTTTATATAATGAAATTATGTCTTTAGACCAATATATTGTGCATACTGTCACCAAAGTTCGTCTTATAGATGGTTTGGGTATAAAATACATGTGTCAGAAAGACTGCTACGGCCATATGGATTAAAACAATCCAATGCACTCTGAAGTGGAGCAGAAATTGTAAAGGAGAGTGAGCCGGTGGGTGGGTGTAGCCCTTGTGGGTGCTTAGTGTCGATGGAACTGGCTCACTGGGTTTCTAATTTTGCCATCATAGTTTACGTAAATGAAGTTTATAGCAAGTAATCTGGTGACCAAACAGATTTAATATAAAATATATTTATGCTTCTGGGGAAGTATTTATGTCATTATGAAGAAGTGTCATATGATATTCATGTCTTTTCTCTTCTCCATTCAATCCCTTTCTCTGTTTCATATTTACGTATTGGAAGATCTTGTTTATACATGGCCGCGCCAACCCGAGGGTGCAAGGGGTGCATCTCACCCGGGCGATAACATTGATAGGGCGGCATTTTATGTAGCTACTATCTAATTTAAATTATACAATGCAGTATTAGGGGCGGCCGATAAAAGTTTGCACCCGGCACGACAATACCCTTGGCGTGCCCCTGAAACCACAAAATCATGAGTTTTTATGTATGAGCGTGTCAAATATTTTGATAGATAGAAATATCCTGGACAGTTTTGTTTTTATTCCTGGCTCATACACCTAATCGACGTTGATTAGGTGTATGAGCCAGGGATGATATTAGTTTGTTTTTCTTTTGGAAGGCGTAATGAGTTTTCGGTACGCTGTGAAACTGTTCGGCCATATTGTTTACAGACTTTCGATGTTATCTCAAACAGGGAAAGTCTTATAAAAAATCTAATTTTTGCATTCTTGTTTTCTAATTTTGGGAGGGGTCGAATCTAGTAACAAAAATAATCAACTAATCATGTTTAAACCGTGACGTAATTTTTACGTATTAATTTGCAGGTTTTCGTTCCGTAAGCGTACTACTAGAGCCCTCTAGCGGTTAAACTGCATATCTTCTTTCGCGTACAACCAAAACTCGCACTTTTCCTAGGTCGTGATATTCCTTGTCCAGACATAGTTGCGGAAAAGAATAATAACCCAAAAGGGTTTCATTCTTTACGCTTTACTAGCACATGTTATCCTCTCGCAGGTGTACATCCCTCTGATAGACTGCTCCTGACAGCATCTCATCAGAGCCATGATTAATGACTACAGAGTCGAGACTGTGGAACTGGCCATCTGTCAAAAAAGTGTCCTCACGTGGTTGGCCCTTGTACAACTGTTGAAACACGCGTTTGCCACAAAAACTTGTACTTCATCTTCTTCACCTTCTTTTTTTTTTATTATTATTTTAGTTCTTTTTTTCTTTCCTCAGTGGATTAGAAGACTCCCTGAAACTTATCATTACTTTAAGGTTATTCGATGTTTTCGTGGGTGGTTTTCTTCACAAATAATTAATGTTTAATTATCTGTCGAAAACTTAATTAAAATGAAGCATTAGCTATTAATGTTAGTTGTTAAGTAGTTCGTTGTGCATTTGAATGTCTTATTCTTTCTCTCTATACGCAGACAAAAAAAAAGTGGTTTTTGTCTGTGGAAAATAAAAATGCGTTGACTTGGAGGGGACAAAATAAATCAAAGAAATGAAACAATGGAGTAAATCACGCTGGGAGAGAGGAACATTTTTATTTACTCGTTCTTAGACTGAAATCGTTTTAGAATGAACATCTATACAACAAAATACCACAGGAGACACTCAGCTGCTTTTTATCTTCCAGCGAATCAACTGCCATTATGAACGGTATTTACAGTGACTATTAAGCGATCACAGAGAAGGTAGAGAATCCACTTCATTTGTGCTTCGATCACAAGGCTCTACTCAAACGTTATCTGAGTGCAAGAATGAACAAAGAACGAAGGTCAATATACGGGGAATTAATGTTAGCAAAAAGTTAAGAGAGATGAGATGCTATAATGGGATTATTACTGTATTTGATTGCGTATTCATTGTGTTATTATCCTTCTTTCTTTCTTTGTTTCCTGTTGTGTTTTGTACCCTTTACCAATCAATACGATGTCAATTTACTAAATTGTTATTTCTTAATTACCGAGCATGAACTAATCAGCCTTTCATAATTATTTTACGACTTTCACGCCTCTCATTTCGTACCATTAATGAACAAGGTACTGTTGCTGGATCCTACTTGTTCTTAATCTATACTTTGGATCCGACATGATTACAATTACGATGTTCTTAACTAATTGATAAGTTGTGAGTTGATTTCTAATTGAAATATAAAGAAAATTTATATTTAAAGACTTCGCCACTTTATATCTGAATTAGTTCAAGAATTGAAGATAAATCAACCCTCAACTATTTCTCCTTAATATATATACTGGCCGAGTATATTTGACTTACTTAATTCACCCGCTTTGTTTCGAATATTTTATGAATGGTGCAGTAAAAGAGATTCAGGCAAAATACAACTTTAGATAAACAAAAACAAATATTTAATTTTAAAATCACAAATTTTACACTTAAGTTCAAATCAGTAATTAAGATATCACAAACATTTTAACTCCTCTGATAAGTACAATCATTCAACTCATACAATGGTAAATCTGTTGTCTCTATAATAGTCTTCTCACAGTTCCTTAAGTTCCAAATACAACAAAAATTGCAGTAACACCTCTTCACAAACAAACACTTTTAAATTTACACTTCAGTTAATTTTCACCAATAGTTACTGTTAGTATAGGGATATTCTAGGAAGAAACACACTCATATCTCTGCACAGGAATATTAATGGTTGGAATATTCTTACCGACAATCTTCTATCTTCATCTACTTATACATTTACACTTTTTACAACTGTAAACACTTTAAACAGTATACGACACTCATTAAATAAATCTTCTAAGCAATAACTGAATTAATCATCGGCCACAATACACATAAACAAACGTTGTTGCATAAAGTACTACTGATCACTCATGAAATAGGGCAACACAATAATTCCTTAACTTTAGGTTTTATATGCACAGGTGTTCATTCCTCCGGCATTCGATTAATTCTTAGACACTACAATTCTAAACCCAGCTATCGGTATACTTCAACTTTACAGCTCTGCTATTCTTTACTAACTTCGCGCTTTGCTTCAAGGTTCTGTGTGTCCTTGAAAGGTCGGCCCTGAAATTAAATCTCAATTCAAGTATCGCTAGTCTATTTAGTAGTCACTCAGCTGTCTTCCGTAGCTATAATTGTTATTCTACAATTTATTAGCTAACCGCCTCTCGACTAGTAGACTTTATTAGCTGCTCGAGTGACTTGCCGACTGGCTATTATCGCACTATGATTCCAGAATGCTCCGATTCCAACCTAATGCCAATCCTCTCCTTTCTCTCTCTTAATAATAATTTCAGCGTTCATTGCTTTTTATATCCATTCTTCCCGCCTAAATTGTTCTCGTGATTTCTCTAACTAAAACTCTTTTCAATAGGCTTTCTCCTCGCGTGGTGTTCCAAAAACGTGCTTGCTTACTTACATGCGTCTCCATGACAACAAAACAAAACATAATAAAATTGAGCTATTACATAACGTTAAATTTCTACAAATAGAAATAAATAGAGAATATTTACATTTCCATTAATGCGCAGTTAAATTATTAAATACAAACTCTTATATTAATATAGCAATAAATAAAATAAACTTAATAATATTTAATAGTCTTCTCATTATTAATACATATATTTTTGATTAAATAATTAGATATTAGACAAAATTAAAGTAGTTATATGAATATTAAATTGTAAAATAAGTTGTTTACATTAAATAATATTTACAAGTCTAGCCTTTGTGATGGAAGATCATGTTGGATTTTAAACCAAATAATAATTACTCTAATCTCTATATAATCAGAATCCAACACTGTCATCAGGTTTCTCTTGCCAAAAGAGATCAAATCTCACAAGATTTGATCCCTGTGGTCAAAGGAATCAAACTTTGCAAGAATTAAAAAGAACTACTGCATTGGGAACCATCAATAAGCTATTTTAAGTCATAAAATTTTATACAAAATGAAAACAAACTGTTTAAACGAAACTGCCTTAAACGCTTTATTAAAATACATAGGGCGTTTCAAACATGCCTCATAATATAGCAACATCATTATAGCTAAACAGAGGAATAAGAATGCGTCCAAATACATCATTCGGTGCGGGAAAGAATTTTATTTTTATTTTGTTTTGTAGAAAACTTCATACCGCTAGTCCATCTGAAGAAAGGACATTTGAAAATGCCTCCGACTGAAGGAACTTTAATCTAAGCCGTTCTCGGTCGTACTGGAGTTAGTTGATCTCTGTCAAGGGCTAGTAGATTTTTTTTTCTCCCAGAAACTTACGTTTTAATCCTGCAACTCAAGAAAATTGACTGTAGAACTCACACGATTTCAGACAATGATATATCGGATTGGGGTTTAGGAAGGACCAGATGGCAAGAGTTTTCTGATTATTAAAAATCATTGATTAATTTAGGTTTGAAAGCCGTTGATAATCTTCTGCAAGCTATATTATGGCTAAGGGTAGAGTGTAGTTTTTCTCCCACCCTCCAGATTACAAACACTTAGTACTGGACTGTCTCGCTTACCCCATTTGTAAAATAAAAGGTATTAGAGGGTTTTTTCCTGGTTTTAAATGCTATTCTGATATTAGAAACTTCACGAATCTAATTGATTTCATTAGAATTAGCAATTTTACATTTTTAATTTTAATCAGGGGTGGCTCGTGCATAGGCACTACGGAACTTCAGCACCCCCAATTAATAAATATATAAATATATTTATTAATTTATTTATATTTGCTTGTAATATTTAATTTTATCATCAACAATCCTATACAATTCTCTTATTTTGTATAAAAAATAATAAAAATCCATCTTATAGAACATAGGAGGGCGAAGGACGCTAGCGGCACTGTGTTTACCACAGTGTCATATTGCTACGCGTGCAAGCATATGCACGTCATAGTGAGATGCGAGCTATTAGCGTAATGCGGCACTGTCCGTCGCACAGTTCCATTGTTGTTTATATGCAGTTCTTAAAAATATTAAATTTACTGGACGTTACGAAGCCATTATAGAATCATGCTTAGAAGCTAATTATTTTTGTTATTATTATTTATTTATTTTTTTTTTTTTGAAAAAATGTATCTCTCCGTGGAGATTAATTTTTAATAATTGACTATGATATCACTTTTAAGTGAAAATATTTTACTCAAAAAGACGCGATATTTTTACTGAGCGTGTGTACGTGCGCGAGATAATGAAGATTGAAATACGATCGCCTCTTAAAAGAAAGTTTGCTGTCTTTTTAACCATTATTTATTTCGTAGTTTTTCCAGCGCAATTTAGTTTGCCTTCTACCCTCGTATTATATCATTTTAATGGGCTACTTTTATGCGCATAAAAGATGTTTATTCGGCATTTCCCGCGGATTTTTAGTTAGCAAAGGTGTTTATGATTTCAAGGTGTTTTATTAGAAAAAGAAAAAAAAAACGGACAGCTTTAAGGGGGGGGTTGAATTCTGGTTAGATAAGCATTTATTCATTTTGCCCTTTTTTTTCTTATATTAATTAGTATCAAGTGCAAAAATGAATGCAAATGTAAAGAAAGTAGTTTATTCAGATGACATCGAGTACAAATTTATATCACCTTAAACGAAATGAGTTAAATGTGCTGAAAAATTCGTGCAATCCATTCCAGCAGAAAAAAAAAAAAAAAAAAAAAAACAGTATTCGGTCTTATCAAGTTGATTAAAACCTGTAGCCGCGTGATTTCCAGGTGGTGAATAATGCGTCGTAATGAATTCATCCTTCTCTACAATTCTGCAAGTAATTCTCTTTTTTTTTTCTTGTTTAATTACCTTAGAAAACATTTTTATTATTTTATTTTTCATACTTATGGAAATAATCTGTGAAACTCTTAAAACAGACACTAGGAGCGCTACGATCGTTACACTTAAACTTCTCGCATTGTCATGATATCACTAAACATCTGCTGGGCAGACACTTCAGTTTTTTTTTATCCGCCATTAAAAATAATGGATAAAAAATGTTTAATTTAAGAGATATGCAACTGGTCCTCAGCATATAAATCTTAAGTTATTTTTTAATGTGACCCACACCCAGGAAAGGTATGTTGTTTTGTAAACCTATAGTACATTCGCACTGGTGGCAGGCTAATATTTTTTAATGTTTTTTAAATGAATGTAAAGAATAACTAATATTGTAAAGATTATTAATAATATAAATTCACTGAAGATTCTCTTTAATTTAAAAATATCCACCTTTTTTTTTTTAAACTTGAATTTTCATTACGTTGTTAAAACAAAATGGACACTTTTCTGTGAATTATCGTCTGTCTTTAGATATTCTTTACTGCTTTGAGGTATCGAAATACACGTTCTGTCACGTGCAGCACTCGACAGAAGCAATTAGCATAGCTATCGAGCTGCCACCACTTGGTTGTCTTTTGCTTGCAAATTATTCCTATTAATTTCAGCCCAATCTATATGTTGCTTTTAATTTTCGTGAAGGTTCCTTTCTTTAATAACAATGAGAAATTATTAGCATACCAAGAAGTACGTAATTAACTTCGGTGAAGTGCTTTCTTTTTATTTCAGAACAAGCGCTCAACAACCTTAATTTTTACGAAACTTAACTAGCTACGCGAATACCAAAGCCTACATGTCAAAAGCGACAATCAAAAACTTGTTTAAATTAGTAGACTTACTAATTTATGACATATACAGATGCTGATGCCAAATAAAGACCTGAAAGCGAAAATATAATTTAAGAAATAACAGCGCGGTAAATAAAATTGTAGGTGTAGTTTAGATGGTGGTTTATTGTATGACAACTTCATTTTCAGAATCGAGTCTTAGATTAAATTTATCGGTTTCTATATTCTTCCAAAACTGAACCTTATGGATTAATTTGTAATGAAACATTTAAGCCGATTAAAAGGTCGGATAAAACAAATAATCAGTAGAGGAATATATGACAACAAACAGCACTTTATTAATATATTGAAAACTTTATCTACCTCAGAGGAGTAATTGAGTATAATGATGAAATTACAAAAGATATTAAACAGACGAATCAGTCAAGAATCCCAAACTTTTGAACGACTAAAAAATATGGAAGTGAAGAGACATCAAACACGTAACAAACGTAAGAATATATGAGACAATGGTCGTCCTAATACTCCTCTATGAAAGTGAATGCTGGAATCTTAAAAAAGCTGAAGAGAAAAAAATTATTAACTACTGAAATGGGTTGGTTAAGAAGATTATTTGGAGTATCTCTTCTGGATAGACTAAGAAACAAAGACACAAGGAAACGACTAAAACAAGAAATAACAATAATAGACAAAATCCAAGAAAGAATGCGATGGTTTGGCCATGTGACCAGAATGGGAACAGTAAGATTACCAAATAATGCCCTGAGTACAACGATGGAAGGTAAAAGATCCAAAGGACCGTCCAGAATTCGATGGGTAGACAAAATAAAAGAGGACCTGAAAACCAAATCACAACAAGCGACACCAAACTGGACCAAAATTGTTCAGACTCTCCAGGGACAGACAGAAGTGGAAAGAGTTCATTCGGCCTCATCTTCCATACAGATGATGGAATAGAGATGAAGAAGAATTAATATATACTTGTAAATTTTCGTTTTTATACTTTTCTATATATATATACTAGGTGCTCTGCCTCCCCCTGGCGTCTACGGTGTCCAATCCCCCGAGTTCCGGGGTGGTAAGCCGGTTCTCCATTGTTTTGAAACGTCCAACAAATTGTTGTCTCATGAAGGCAAACACATTGTTCGATGTGAAACGTTTCAAATTTTGGCTTATCTGCTTAACGGCTTAACCCGGCTCAAAACAATGAAGAGACAAAAAACGTGACATAAAAACGTTTGAAATTTCGGCTTATCTTTTTATATAGAGAGAGTGTATATATATAAATAGATATCAACATATATAAACAGAAGCGCTTTTGTACTCTCCTATGGCAACATTGGTTCATTATGCTATGCCTCCAGAAGAAATATAGTCCCATGGTCGGTTGTATATAGTTGCCAATTAGAATTCTTTCAGCCAGTTCCTGAGTTACAGGAAAGTAGGTCCACCCAACCCTTCAGGAAGTTTGAGTTTTAACCAATTCAGAAAATAGACCTTGACCGACACTATTTCGAACAACAATACGACGCGTTAGCGTTTAAGATAATGGACTGACAGCAGCTGTCGACCAAACGCTCTCTCGCTCTTTTCCCCTAATGCCGGTTATATATACTGTATATATATATATATATATATTAGGGTTACCAAGTCATTTTATAAACTTGGTTATTTTACTCCCAATCCCAAGTAAGCAAACAGTTAAGTTTGCGCCCGAAACGTAGTTCAGGTCTAAAGGTGGTATAACACCAGGACAACTCATTGTAAAGGTGGGTAAAGCTCTGATCATATATATATATATATATATATATATATATATATTAAAGATACCAATCTATTTTAAGTTGGGTTTTTACTCCATTTCCCAAGTAAGCAAACAGACAAATAAGTCATGTTTGCGCCTGCATGTAATGCAAGTCTAACTGACCCGTAAAGTAGTACAAGTCTAGACAACTCGTGGTAAAGTTGGAATAAGCTCTGATCACTATTCTTAATATTTACCCTTAATGCAAAGTCCATCTCCTTGAGGAGATGTATGATGCTATGCATTAAAGGCAAGGGCCACTACCCAGACCGGTTTCGACCTTTATTGAGGTCTTATCAGTGGGAGCCAGGCTTAGAAATACCAAGGTTGAGTAATACAGAGCTTATAAGTATTTTACCAAAACAAGTTACCAAAAGGTGCTTTGACCTTATTAAATAAAAATCTCAGGATGAGCGATAGATGTAGAAAGTTTTTTACCTTGGGTATAATATATGTTAACGATACCAATCTATTTTAAACCTGGTTTTCGCTCCATTTCCCAAGTAAGCAAACAGCAAACAGACAAATAAGTCAAGTTACGGGTCAGTTAGACTTGCATTACATGCAGGAACAAACTTGACTTATTTGTCTGTTTGCTTACTTCGGAAATGGAGTGAAAACCAGGTTTAAAATATATATATATATATATATATATATATATATGATAAGGCACTGGAAGACGATGTTGTAAGAAGGAGACATGTTTTTTGGCTATTTCAATTCCATTATTTACTCATCTCTCTCTCTCTCTCTCTCCAGCTCTCATCTTTGTACCTTTAATACATAGCTGTTGTTTTTTTTTGCAATAGATTTCGACATACTTAGTTGACATTAGCGATTTTTTTATATCTGAAACTGAAAAGAACGAACAATTGTGTAGTCATAAAAAGCAAAAAGCTAAGAGTTCCTTAAAACTTTAATGGAATGTAAACTTTGAAGTTCTTTTCCAAATACTTGACGATACCAATATCTTACTTTTCGTTGGGGATAAATCCGACTTTGTCTCTTCCTTTAGTGTCTTTTAGAATTCCTTTTTCTTTGTCTTATATCGGCAGCGTCTTATCTATATCTTTCAAAACAACAAATTCCTATTAAGACAACCGTCCGTAATTCAAAATTTATCTGGCGAATAACATGTAACTGTGACCCCTCCTCAAGGCTCTCACATATCAAGAAATACTACGCAATCGTTCCATCTACCTCCGTTTCTCGTACTTCAGAGTATTCCCTTTCCTGCGTCTGTCCTCTACCCTCTCACTACAAGATCGCAAACGTTGTGGAAATAAATTCCATAAAACATTTAACACTACAACCCGAATCGCTTTGATTATCTGATGGGGAATCAGTTCGTCTTTATAAGTCGCTTAGCTCAGCAAGGTTTTCGAGTAAATAAGAGGTTCGATTTGAGTGGAAAAAAAAATTACTGCTGTCTAAGCATCTTATGCAGTGCTTTAAGCATGAGAGATAAAAAGGCAGCGAAATGCCATGGGAGCTCGATGACTGAAGAGCAAAAGAAAAAAAAAAAAAAAGAGTCACAAACTAACTTTCCCGATGAAGACCAAACCTAATCCCATACTAATCTGCAGACGGTTGTATCTGAAGGGAAAAAGTCCAGTAATCTAGCGTTTTCCCTTCAACTACTATTTGAAAAAGGAGTCCCAAGAAGCCTTTTATATTAGATGCTTGTTGATACCGCGGATAAAGACATGTTGGCGGCGATAAACTATAACTCAATGAAATCTTTGGCAACGATCACCCTCCGTATAGCTTTTTCCAAAAATAATTTTTTGCTCAAGACTTCGGTTTGAAAATTTATCAAAAACCGAGGGTGTGTGCTGACTTTGTAACTTTAATACATGGATACATGGCTGTTGTTCTAAGTCTTTTGCATTGTGGTGAATCGAATAGTAAACAGCAAAAACAAATTAAATTAAAAGTTTATTTTATGTTCGTTGCAACAAAAAATTCGTTTTCTTACGTTTTTCTTTTGTTTAATTATTAACAATCAGAATAAAATGTAGAATCGAATAAGATTTCCACCTCAAATTTCAGATAATTTAGAATGAACTTTTTTTTTTTTGCTGTTTCTTAAAGTTTTCTTTTAAGACTAAAAATATTAGATTAACTTAACTCGAATTTTTGCGTACAGTTACTCAAGAATAATTGAAATGCCAATCATAGACACATAATGCAGATGCATATATTTGTTAGACGCAGTCTTACATTTTTATTAATTGTAAGTTTATGTTAGTAGTTGGAAAGATTAAAAAAAAACCCATCAAGGATAAAATAAAACACGATAGACAAAAAAACAACAAAATATACCAAAAAAGCAACAAAATATAGGATTACTTCCTTAAGAAAGTGTAAGATTTCTATACTAGAAAAGATTGTGAGATAAAGTGGAACGAAAAAGATAAAAACAAAGAAATAGGAGAATGTAAATAGAGAGCTTTTAAAGATATTGTGTATGAAACAACAAAAAATCATGAGATTAAAAAATAACTAATCAAAGATTGCATAAAGAGAAGGTAAACAGCCCAAATAAAGAAAAGAAAACCAGAACCCATAGATATCTATAAGATAAATCAAACACATTAATATATGAGGAATATAAAACTAGACGAAATGGAGTAAACCGCGAGACAAGGAAAAATTAAACATTAGTACTCTAAAGTATTCGAATAAAATTTTTATGATATACCCAAAAAATAATCTAGATAATAATGCAAAAAGAAAGAATAAAGTATGAAACTAACAAATGTTAGACGATAAATTGAAAGATGTTTTCAAAATCTATACACAGAGAAGAATAAAGATAACACTGGCCAACAAAAAAAATTTTTTTTTTCTGCTGATTATGATCTGACACTTGTTTTTTACTAATTTGGGTGCGCTGATTTCACATATCAAACCCATTTTTCTCTATTACGTCGGGTTTTTCCTCTATGGCATTTTCTTTTTGCTAATTTGTAAGTTTTTGATAGTTTTAAGGAGGCAGTACTATTTAGAGGATCAAAAAAAAATCGATTTTTTAATATTATTTTCTGAAAGTATATACTTTTAAAAATCTGTTCTTAACTTTTCATCAAAAAATTCGAAAAATTCCCGAAGATATAACCTATTATTCAAAGCGGTGCGCAGATCAGAATCGGAGCGCTCACCGCTCTCGCTTGTTAGTAAACGAATAAACTCGTAAGAACCTGCAACGGCACGTACTGGCGCTTTGAATGCGAGAGAGGCCGATAACCGACCTAATACATTTAGGTGATGAAAAGTAGGCGATGACAACTGCCTAAAACAAATGAATGCTATATGCGTCATAGGGGACAAAGAACGATCAAAATCAGTCAATCGTTAATCGATAGTGAAAGTATGATGAGCGCTTATAACCTTTCAATAAAGTCTCTGGTTTTTTTTGTCTTGTTAATTGCATGTTAGTCGGCAGTGAAGGAAATACATCATCTATTGTTTTTACAAATACATCGCTGCGATTCTGATCTGCGCACCGCTTTGAATAATAGGCTATATCTTCGGGAATTTTTCGAATTTCTTGACAGAAAGTTAGGAACAGATTTTTAAAAGTACATACGTTTAGAAAATAATATTAAAAAATCGATTTTTTTGATCCTCTAAATAGTACTGCCTCCTTAAAACTATCAAAAACTTACAAATTAGCAAAAAAAAAATGCCATACAGGAAAAACCTGACGTGATAGAGAAAAATGGGTTTGACATTTGAAATCAGCGCACCCAAATTAGCAAAAAACAAGTCTCATATAAAAGTCAGCAAAAATTGTGTTGGACTGTGTAATATAAAGATGATTGAACGGCCCACTCAGTCTCCAAAAGTGAACATAGAACTAGAAAGGTCTCGTCTACTCCCTATAAGGGAATAAAAGTCGTTAGCTGATTATAATGAGCTCATAAAGAGGACGTTACTTTGGAAATAACATAGAAATATATTGAAAAAAAGATTTAAAGAAATAAAAAATAGAAAATTAGCTTGAGGCAGATAACGTATCCGCGCGGTTAGTCTAGTGGCTGCGTGCTTCGCAACCATATGCTTGGGGAAGGAGTGTCCTAGGTTCGATTCCTGTCGGAGATGTGAGGAGCTCAAGGATCTTCCTCAAGGATCTTCTGGTCTTGGGGCCGCTAGTAGGTTTTTTTTTCTCCCCAGTTTAGCTGGAGTTGTTTTTCATCCCGCAAGCAGGCAAACCGGCCCCGTGAACACACACGGATACAGTCAGGAATACCACCCAATAGGGATGCAGCAGTGGCGTGCTTGCTGCGTTATTTCGCCGTGACTCCTCATTAGGAGGAGACCCAACCCATCTGAAGCAGATGGAAGGGAAAGATAGATAAGATGTACAAAAATTGTCCGTTAAAATATGTGGGAATCAATTAACAAAAAACATTATGTGTTATTCTAATACAGTCTTCAAAGAAAGAAAATATCAAATGATTGTCAGAAGAGCCCGTTAATACCAATTATAAAAAAATAGAATAAATATTTATAATAAAGCTTGAAACTTACACATATTAGACTACATAAATTGAAAGCTATTTTCAAGATCTAAACACAAAAAAAAGAATAAAAATAAGATAAACAAATCATTTGAATAAAATAAATATCTTTGCGTACGTTTTGTCGATTTTATTCAAACATTTCATAGAATGGAGTTGAAAGACACGATTATCGCGTTAAAAATAAAAAAAATACCAAAATAAATTTCAGAAGGAATTAACAATGTATACAATACACAGCAACGGTTCTGTAATAAATACAGAACAGACTGAAGACAAGATAACTCATTAAATTGTACCTAATTTAACTTAGTGATGTATGAACTAACAAAAGAAGAAAACAAAGTGGAAAAGTGTGAAATGCAAATTTAAAACAAACAAGCTAATTAAGATTAATGAAGGTAGAAACTAGTTTTAATTTTTTTCACTCTTTTGTTATTTAAATGAATTTTGTGTGTACTAAATACCTTTTACAAGTGTAAAAAGGAATTTATAAGAAGGATTATCACAGCTTTGAAATCTGGAAAAGACACATTTATTGCTTAAACCATCGTACGATATTTAAAAAATCAACATTTGCGTACTCTTTAATTTTCATAAAAATTCTTATTTGGAATAAATTAGAGGTCGAGTTGTTCCAGTGAAGAATGCTTATTCCTAATTAAATACATTTATTTAAGTAAAGAAATAACACATGTACTTACTTTTAGAAAAAAATAATAAGATATGTTTCTCAGGAAAAGGGCGAAAAACCCTTTGAAACAAAGAAGTCAAAAAGGTTTGCCACAGTCTTCTTGTAGCAGGGTCTCAGTCCATGCAGATATCTAACTCAGTACATCTAAAAATATATTATTAACAAATATTTAAAATGAACTAATACTCCTTTTGACCAAACATATTCCAACGTCCATGGTTCTTAATTAGATTGTCAGTTAAATTAGCATTCTTATAAAATGTATTTTACGTCTACTGTTATTAATATTAATGTGTTTAATAGTGTAGAGTATGGGAATTTAATGATAATACTGAGAACGTCCTTTCCTGCACGCACTAATGTCTCGTTAAATCGAAATTAAGGCTCTTTAGTACCTTAATGACGTCACTGTTATTATAGTGTGACGTCATTCATTAAAAAAACATTACGGCTCGTTTGAGATTTTACAAAGCACAGTGCCACAACTAGATGCAAAATATAATAGAGGAGGGCGTGTTGAAATAGCGAACAATGTTATTTGGCATAATTTACGCATTAGAAAATACGTACAGACAGACGATGAAAAACCGAGGTTGATAGGTACATAAGCAATGTGTGAGTGATCATATAAATTGTAAGGTAAGTAATAATATAAGTTGGGTAATTCAAACTGAGAGCCTGCGTAGCTCAATCGATTTTGACAATGCCCTTTGGATAGAACGATCTGCATTCGAATTCGGTCTAGGACGAAAAATATTTATCGAGGCTTTTCCTATGGACATTGAATTATACAGGCAGATTTCTCCCAGAAACTCTGGTTTTTCATTCCCTCAATACAGGAAAATCGGACAGAAGAACACACGCAATACACAGTCATAGAAGACTACAGGAGTAAGGATTAACTACCCTTTTCCATCATACCTGTTTTGAAAGCCTTCATGGTTCGGTGTGGGTCTTGCTTTAAGCTTAAAACAGGCTGGTAAACAGACAGAATTTCAACCAGTCTTCTAACACGACAACCACTCCATGAGGTCTGGTTGGCTGAGTGGTTAGCTTATTCGCTCTCCAGTCAACAGGAGGTGGGTTCGAATCCCTTCACACGTACTAATGAATACAAATATCGCAAAAATCACAAAGATGAATTTCACTGCATGTACGATACCACCGAACAGCTTACTGGAGGCCTAAAGTGGTTTAAAAAACTTCCGTCTTGGGTATATCGAGCAGGGTTTCCCAGTACTAATACTAATACTTTAGTATTAGTACTGGGAAAGTACTAATACGTTAACAGCTTTTGGAGGTTGGATCCAAATAAAAAAAAAACATTCTTGAACCCAATGTTCTGATTACTACCAAACATGTTCCATTCGGTTAAGATTGGAATCCGTGAAGGTCAGTTCGAATTTTTTCACATATTTTTCCTCACTATGTCACACTGAAACGCAGGGATATGTGCACGTTCCATGTACGTGTCACAGTGCGGGAAGCATTACTGTCTAGAACTGGAATTACTAGTTCTAGACAGTAATGCTTCCCGCATATCCTTACGGACAACCAAATATCCGCCTCCACTCTAGAAGAAACAGCTCCAAACCCTTCTGCGAAATGTTTCAATCGGGATGATGTATTCAATCATAAGTCGCCTGAACACATCATCCCTAATGAGGTTTCGATATTACGGACCTGAATTCTCTACAAACCAGTAGCAATATTCGTCAGTGTAGTGTGCATTGTAGATGTAAGACTGTTTGACGTTTTGCTCATGCGCGAACTGCCTTTCTGTTGCAACTAAAACTGTTAAATTCTTCACGCAGTATATAACTGACTTAACTCCTATAGACATGTTGATTATCTCCACATTGGACTGCCAAGATTTCCATACTAATCTTCTGAGACTGGAGTACTAGAGAGGTGTAATGAAAAAGGGGCACTTCTTCCCATAATGGGGATAAATGAAATCATCGGATATGTTGATTATGATGACGCCGTAATGCCTCACAGCTTTATTTATGCAGTCTTTCTATAAGGAACCAGCTCTTTTAAAGGGCCTCTTTCAGAGAATCCTACGTTTAGAGAAGTGGCAACATGTGATCTGAAGTCCACACTGTTCCTGGTCATGGTACTCCGTGTACTTGAATTATCCTCGCGATAATCCAATAAACATCAGCGAATGCCATTTGGAGGGGAGGGAAGAGATAATCCTTCGCAGAATTTACGAAGGGTGAAATTTTTCCTAACAGAATAGGATGCTGCGTGAATGTCCAGAGCTTGAGGGAAGAGTCCTTACAGTGCCGAATTTTGACATGGATGATGAGAAGATGAGAGTTGAAATATCCCCCTTCTACATATATTATGAAGCAATCTGAACAATACTTTCTCCACAATATTCACCTATTGTGATAAAGATGTGTTAATGACTTGTGTTGTATGACAAGGTTCAATGACCAAGTTCCAAATATATATCACCGAGATTAATGCTATTCACTCAAGAAATTGAAAGTAATCTTATTAATTTTTCAGACCTCCACCCACATTACCTCAGACAATAATATACTTCGGCAGTAATATATGTTCTTCTGGTGAAGAGAGGCAGACAAGTGTCTGCCTCTCTTCACCAGATGCCGTTTATAATTAGTAATAATCTAGGGCCAGCAATCTCTGATTCGCTATCGATGAAGACGCAACTGCCTCTTCAGTCTCCAAAAGTTAGAGCTAAAATGGTCTTGCCTAATCCCTATAGGGAATAAAAGGCGTTAGCGGATTTATTTATTTACATCCTTTGCCAATCAGATTGAAGACGTCATTTCTCTTTTGTTTTCTTGAAGAAAGACGTACATCGAGGGTTATATTCTAGTTCTGTCTCACTAATACTTATCTCAAAGAAAGCTAACTTGGTAAGGACTCTCATTTATTGAGCACTCGCTTTGGGAACATTACATATAAAAATCTGTATCCATTTAATTTTTTATTTACTCCAAAGTTCGCTAAAACTTTAGTGAATTTGATGTATACACTAAAAAAAGAAGGCCGATTCGAATTTTGTTGTTGACGTTGCAATTTTTATATGCAAATCGCCTCTAAACTATTCAAAGCACTCTCCAAGAATCTCTTTATCCATGTTTGAGTCTTTTTATCCGTGTATACATGTAACATCACTGCATTTTATTAAAGTATTTTCGAATCATTTCAATAATTTTCAAAACAATTTTAGTATTTGTATGATACGGAATCCTACGTACCCACATGTCACAGCAATATAGCAAGTGTGAAGTGTTTAGTATGCGTGGATGGATTAGCAAACTGCGATGTATCTTTGTGTTATATTATGCTACTGCTATGTTTTCAATTCAGGCTTATTTATTCTGTTTCGGCTGCATGGGGAACTCAACTTATAAATCTTTTGTGCAGTCACATGCATTAGCATATTCCTCTACTACAGACTGCCTGGTGCCGTTGCGTGATCTGGAAGTTGATTATTCCGGGAAATGCAGTCTTAGGCTTAAATATATTCACCAAGCGTGAAGCCTTTTTTAGATTCTTAACTAACCGACAAGTTATTTTGCTAATAATAATTCATTTATGAATAGGTAAATGCATTAAGTCATAAAGATGACATACAAATTTCTCTGTACCAAACTTAGCACCCATCTGGGCATTTATTGTCATGGTAACTCCAGATAAAACATCCCAACATCCCTGCATGTATATACTAATTCATTTGCACGAAAAATAGTAATATGCCATTCTATAAATTCAATTAAGCTTGTTTCTGAATAGGTAGAATTCTGGATGATGGGGAAGAGCTTTCTTAGTATCCATCTACAAAAAAAGGGGGGGGGGGAATAAAATTGAATATGTGAATTGTAGAGGAATTTCTGTATTGAGTGTTCGAGATAAGATTTAAGTAAGCTTATCTCTGAAGAGGCTAAGGAAATTGCGGAAGAGAAACCTGGAGAAGAGCAAGCTGGATTCAGGCAAAACAGAAGTGTCAGAATAATGGGAATATAAGAAGGATCTGTATTTAGGTAATACACAGTGGGGATATTAAAGATCCATCCTCTTTCTGTAGCCAAATAAAACGAAATTTATCAGGGAACTTATAAAAATATAACCTTTCGCATAGGAGCAGGCATAGGCTTTCTTGGCTTGCGCTAATTAAAAGACACTAATTCTGCCAGGAGCTGGTATAAAACAGAAACTTTTCAAGTTCCATTTTATTCGTTTATAAAAATATCGTGGGTGGTTAATATCCTCATTATGCTTTACTTAATTGACGCCTTTCTCACTCCATATCTTGGTATTACCTGTGTTTAAGTTTTGTCGATATGGAAAAGGTATATGTCAAGGTGCCCAAAGAAAAGCTTTTCAAAACACTCCAATTATTATTATTACGTGACACCTCTAGGGAGTCCATGGATTCATCGAGGGAGAACATCTACTCTACAACTCTCTGTCTCCACCACTCTCCCAATCCCTACTATAACAACTAAACCTAGCCACAACTACACCAACGCAATCTACCGCTCACCACCACCACGTTCACTGACAATCACAAACACTCATGCCCACGGCGGGATTCGAACAGGCAACCTTTTGGCTGGAGAGCGGTTACGCTAACCACTCGGCTAACGAAGCTAGCAATACATATTTGAGTCAGCAATATGCATTAATTAGAAATGAAGGATGTACGGGAAGATGGTTTGATGTTAAATCAAGTGAGACAAGGACGTACGATATCTCCACTGATATTCGTCGTTTATATGGATCACATTATGAAGGAAAGTGGTAAATTGCTTTTAAATATAAGTCTGTAGGATTTCTTAACTAAATAATTGTTGTAACCGATTTGGCATGAAAATCAGTAATAAAAATATGAAAACTGTGAAAATGGGTTGGACATGAAAAACGTAATATGTATTCTGAATGAGAAACCTATAGAACAAGTAATCAGCTATCTAGGCACACCTTGAAGCGAAGATGGCAAATTAAATACGGAGATAGACAATACAATAAGTGAAATTGGTATGATAGGGATTCATCTAAATAATGTCTATGGAATAAGATAGAATTATTCAAACTTTTTTTTTAATGTTGGGCCCATACACGAGAGGGTGGTTGGTCAACTTATAGTTCGTTAATACCGTGTATGGGAAGACAGTTTGGAAACGAAGAAGTTGTTCACACTGGATATGAAAGCCTGTGCATTCAAATCCAGTGTGAATTCAAATCCTTCCCTCCCATGTATTCCTTGAGTAACACATGGGAGGGAGAACTGTTACAAAAAGTACGCAGCAGTAGCGACGGAGGAGGAGGAGGAAGAAAAACTTGTTCTATGAGTATGGAGTTTGACTGTGAAGGGTGGTAGCTGCACGTGTTTCAATGGTTTGGTAGAGGGGGGAGGAATTATTGATGATGGTTCTGATGAACATTTGCGATGGAAGTATTTATGAAGACGAATGCAGTAAATACTAGACGCCTCTGCGAGAGTGATTGTAGTGAGCTGATAAGAGATGGGTTATTAATCATTCTGACTTCTCTCTCTTCTGTCTCTTCTGTACTACATCGAGTATGTTTAGGGAGCTCTTAGGTCAACTTTCCCAGATGTGCGAGCAGTACTCGGTGGATGGATGGATTTTTTATTTGTACAGGGTTAATAGCTGTTCGGGGGGGGGGGTAAAATAATGCCTTTAACGAAAGAGGAATCCTAATTTTTTTTGGATGCCGAAGAGGCAATGGTCGTAATGTGTTTATGTCAAACTAGTATTGGTGTCAAGATAATCCCAAGGAGAGAGAGAGAGAGAGATCACGTTGCCTAGAGATCTAGGTGTTGCCAAAGGTAATGCTGGGGTTATACGGTTCTTTTTTGTGGAACATAAGACAGAACTGTGTTTTGCAGGCGTTGAAATTGATAAGGTTATCCGAGCCCATCGAAGAATGGTTTAGAGATTAGAATCTAGTCTTGCATAGGTTGTGGCTCTATGAGTTGTGGTGGTTTTTTGGCGCAAGATTTGTCAAGTGAGAATGAGGAATACAATGTACTATCGTTGGCAAACTGTGCATTGGATTAGTGGATCAACTGGAGAAGAAACAGGGTGAGCCAGAGGACAGAACCTTTTGGGATTCCAGCAAAATAGTTGTATATAAGACAATTTTCAAAACAATTTCAGCTGATATCTGAGAGCTAGGTTAGAAATAAAATACCTGATCAGACACTACAGAGTTGTGAGAAAAATTAGAGAAGCGAACAGATAGCATCAATGACAGAACCACATTAAAATCAAGGATGTCACGAAGGAAATTAATAGTGTTTTGCATTCAGGAACGAATGCGAGAGCAGAGTTAATTTCAAGTGGTATCCTCATTTAAGTCCGCGCGGTTAGCCTAGTGGTTTTGCGATTCGCAACCATATGCCTCGGGAAGGAGTGTCCTAGGTTCGATTCCCGTCGGTGACTTGAGAGCTGAAGAATCCTTCTCAGCCACAGCCAAGTTAGCCGGTCTTGGGCGTGGACAGCAGAGTTTTTTCCGCCAGTTTATCTGGCGTTTTTCATCCCGCAAGCAGGCAAACCGGACCCGTGAACACACAGTCATAAATACGGCAAGGAAGGCAATGGGAAACCACCTTGCGTCATTATCTCCCTAGTAATCAGATGCAACCCTCTCAAAGAGAGGAAGCCACAGGATCAGATCCGATCATCATTTAAACGGAATGGGAAAGGAAAAATGCAAATAAGTGTTTATTAATGCCAGATTGGTAGGAAAAAGACCTAGAGGAAGATCATGATCGATATTGATCGATGAAGTTAGAAGTATCCTGGAAGAGAGAACTATATTTGATAATGCTGGAGTCTTGGTAGATAACAGATTTATTTGGAGGGAAATTGTCGGTCGGCAGAAATGTTATAGTTTTCATGTATTACTATCATAACATCCTGTACACTACAAGTTCTTAAACTTTTTTTTTTATCTACGCCCTCTTTTCATCAGTACAGTAACGAGAGTATGAAGCGCCTGTGGCAAGTGTCTAACTTGCTCCCACCTAACCCAAAAATGACAAAAATTTGAAAAATTTAAATACAACAAGTTAAATTTTACTAAATGCAATATGTTAAATATTTACTATTAACCCCATCAAAATGAGTTGCAGAATTTGTGTGTCTAAATATATTAAATAACAAGAAATATTAAATACATTAAATAACGAGAAACATTAAATGCTTTAATAAAAGAAAATCTTTATTAAACGTAAAAAAATAACACTAGGTGAATATTATTACATCATACAGCATTTGTTTTCTTTATAATTAATTAGTAACTCGCCTTATGTGTTTTAATCTGTCACTATACATCAGAGAGCTTTATTTTTAATGGAAGATATTTTGAGACTTTCTTGTAGGCGCTGTGGGCGTGGCTACACCAGTATTGTCGCTGAGCAAAGTTTACTTAATTATGTTACTGGATATTCAGATAATACCACCTTTACTTCCGCAAAAGCTTTTCCGCTTGAGTTTTATCAGGCTAGCGAGGAATTATGGATCATCTAACTTCCTTTTATGATTGAGAAAATGGCAAAGCGAGTGTACTTCAATAATTAATGGTCTTTAAAATTAATCAAGCTGTTTAGATAGTTGAATTCAAAATTTATAGGTGGCGCAACTGGACTGTTTACACTAAAGTAGGTATCGAAAAACTGCCGTTTTTATTACGTCTTAAATGGAACTATGGTTGTATGGTTATTAATAGTGATTGAAATTCAGATATAATATGTCATTAACTTCCCAAAATGAATACGTAAGTTACATGTTACTATGAGCTTTATTTTTACTTAATTTTGGTTCGTTATTACGTATGTGATTCTAGAAATATTATCTTTAATATGAAATTCTAAAATATGCACCAATATAAACGATTAAAGCTTACTGGAAATGGAACTGTTCCCGTATAAAAAAATGTGTATGACTAAAAAAAAAAAATGATTATTTAAAAAATTCTAAGCTTTGTTCTTTTCTATTTTTGTAGTTGGAGGTTAAAATCTGTAGCTATATAAAAATAATTTTCAGAAATTCAAACTACTGGAGTGTGCACTTTGTACTATATTAATAGTACAAAGCGCTGCGCGAATTTATTGCCGTTCCTTCTACCACACCTATAGTCTTTATTTATACAACGAAATTGTTTTCATTAATCTCAGCTATATGATGTAAATATGTTAATAATGTCCCAGTAATAAATAATATAAAAGTGTGTAATTTAAGACATTTGGTACGACCCGAAAATTTGCGATATTTTTGCATTTTATACCAGGTGGTCAAAAATTACCTTTTAATAGTTAGGGCAATGTATTCTCGTATAAATATACTTAGTCTTGTAATTCTGTAATAAAGCAATCGTACTTCACGTTCGACATTTCGGTTTAGAATTTACATAGATGATATGCCAGGAACATTACCAGATGCTCAACTAAACAAAGGAGGGAAGGAATAAAACAAAAAAAAGAGTATATTAGATTAACATTTACCCAAGGAAAAATTAATAAGACTGTTGTTATGGAATTAGATGGTGTTCGAAACTTTGTGGGGTTGTTGTAGTACTGAGATTTCTTCCCCTTGGATGCCTGCAAATCCTCTTAAAATTATCTGTTTCAGAGCTGTATTGATATGGAAATATTTTAGTATATAATTATATGTATTTAAAGTTTGTAAATTATGTTTTATGAAATTATATGATTGTCCGATAAAAAAAAATTCTTTTTTGCAAATATTTTGGGCCCCCACTAATAACTTTTTCCTGAGGTCCGCAGCTTCAGCCGACCCTGCTGTAATTGCGTCCATAAATAAGGCAAGGAACGATGATTCATTTCTTCTGTGTCGCTATGTATCAAAAGACGTGAATTGCTCACAACAAATAAGTACCAACGTATTTATGAGTCCCGATGTGATATTCATACATTTTTACCCATCTTTGTATGTGTTATATTTTTTACTTATCCTTGTGTGAACTGTTTCTAGACGCTTTCTCGGCCTGAGTTAGCCAATCCTTGGGGGAGGTGGTTGGGGGGGGGGTTGAATGCTTAAATCCTGGAAATTCGAGTTTTTAATCTCACATCTCAGAAACTGCGACCATATGTGGGTTACAGAGGCTGATTGATTGACGGATATATGATAGAGACGTATATAAATTTTTAATTGGGCAATATTTAGAACGCGAACATCAAATTATCATGGTTGCTATAACAACTGCTATTTTAAAATGCTGTTTTACCTCATTTACCGTAATCTTAATTTCACCAAGTTTTTTTGCTTATTTTGTTTTCTTTACTGCAATTTTTTTTTTTTTTTTTAGTTTCACAAAAATTGCAGTAAGTTTATAAATAGACACAAAAATGCACATAAACTTGTTTTACAGGAGGCTTCCATTCTTTGGTTTTAATCCCATATATTCATCACTGTGGTTCTAAAATAGTTCCTTTGTAAACATGGCTGGACTGGTCGTGCTCAGAATGCATCCGAAATAGTTTATGTCCTCTCCACCTAACACTCTCGGTGGCAATCGCAATCCTCCCAGCTGTTGTCGGCAAAGCATAAAATTACTGATTCACTAGACTGGTCACAATGGCCCATGCCATAATACCGTAACCGTAGAAATTCGTGTCTATTTGAGGATGTTAATTGAAAAGGCACTACTGGTACGTGTTGCATATGCGGACTGCCTCTGGAGATACAATTACAGGCGGCTTCTAGCGTGTGGACAGTTTAAAATATGTGCCATAAACAGTCAAGGAAGGCTTCGCGATGAACAGGAAGAGGACGTGCGTTAAGCCTAAAGTTGGACATCCAACCGCGCTGCGTTTTAATGGCGCACTGCTAGATGGGACCACATGTTGGTTATAATTAAAGAGAAATATTCGATCGTTTGGTAAGACTACGTATTACATCTCCGTGCTTCTGGGAATTCCTGCCTAACAAGTTCGCTGCTTCGCCACGGGAATCGAGGTCGCTCTGCAAACACATCTTGTTTTGAATCTTACACGATGGGATGAATATGTCCATGGGCAGAGCGGTCGTAAATAAGTAAAGTACGTCCTCTGCAGAATTAATCAGGCTTATCTCTCCAAATATTGATATGAATAGCCAGAAATATTTATGATCGATTATCACCTACATACATAATAACTTCTAACTTTAGTTAGAGAAAAGCTAATATACTTTCTTTTGTGTGGTCTGAGTTGAGTTGCACACATTATAATGACATGAATCTTCTATGTAATTACGATAAAATGACTTCTGCCAGTGCTGCTTTGGAGATCTTCTGAGCATGGCAAGTACTAATACATACCGCCATCTTTACCCAAGTTCGGTGATGCAATAAAAATTTGTGTATTGAATCACGATCTTGTTTCGACAGCTTAAGTTGAAAGAGCAGCGCTCGAATACCATCTAAACATGAGCGGAATCCTCGTAAATCTTTTCAGCTGAAAACGAAATGGTAATTCCACTTCCCTCTCTGAAAGTGAGATTTGTATTCCGAAATATGACACACTGACCTTCCCTGACTTCTAGTGTATTGTGATGAAACCGGAAGCAGCCTCAAGCTGAAAGGATATTGCTATATACAGAGGAAAACTTATAGAGTTCATGATTATATTTGATCACCAAATCCTCCATGACATGTTTAATGGAATATTTAATGAAATCAATAGCTGAAGCCACGATGTAGTGTATTAAAGTAAAAAATAAGGTCCATATTTCAATATGGACTAATAATGGTTGGAAGATCTCTCGACAGATTATATACTATTCTTGCATGAATCCCATCCACTAAAGCTTGTAAACCTGTAAACCTGCAGTTTATACAATTCTCTATATGCTCTACAGACTAAACACGAAATATGAAATGGCTTTTTAAGCCATTTCAGCCTTCTGAATAAGCAAGCTGATGGTCTTACGCTGGTAAATCGTCTGACATCTAAAGATATGAGCATGGTGGAATTCGAACCTCTGGTCTGTTGGTTGCTCAGTAGAGGAGATGTCGACTCGGATAACAAGGATTATGTATTCTAAATATTATAGTATACATTACATTATAGTTAAATGATATTGTATTTTTTAACCATTTTCAAGTATACACTAGAAAAAGAACAGGACACAGAATCGCATTATGACTATAATGTCTTGTAAACTATAAATTGGCTGGCCTGATTGGCCGAGAGGTTAACGTATCCGCTCTCCAGCCAAAGGGCTGCCGGTTCGAATCCCGATTGTCTTTGAAAATACTAGGGTGTGGGGTGGGATCGGGTGGGGAGCGGTAGATGACGTTGTTGTAGATGATGGTGATAGTTCCGGTTCACTGTAGATGGTGGATTGAATGGTGGAGACAGAGAGTTGTGAAGTCGGTGTCCTCCCTCGGTAAGTCTTTGGACTCTTTGGAGGTATGTCAGGTAATAATAATAATAATATAATCGGTATGCTTATTTTTTTAACTTTTTTCTGTTTCCATTGAAATTTTGGGGTCTCTGCAGCTCAGTTGATAGTGAGTACGTCCTTTGGTTGGAAAGACTTCGGTTCGATATTCCATCGTAGTACGCTAGGAAACTTTATAACAACTTTTTTCAATGCAGAGGGAGTTTGCTAATATTATACGAAGGCACAGGGATATTCTAATATTCTTCATGGATAACTCGGGTTTTTCATCTCACAATATAAACAAATCAACCAGAGCACACATGCAATTCAGACATTGCAGACCATAGGGACATTCGGCATACTGTCGCCGTGTGACAGTATGATGTGTGGTGTTCCCTGATTGATGAAAGGTGGAAACTGTTGTTTATAATCATTTGATTTTAGTAATGTCAAATATTCAACTATCTTGGTGGGAAAAATGAACGGTTAACATAAGCACATGCAATCCAGATTTCAGAACGGTTTCACTTTGTCCCTATAAGAGCAGATAATTGACATCAATAGGAAATGCCAACTACGGACCTCACCATCAGTTTGAAAGGCAACAATGGAAGAATACGAATTCCTTATCCGTTCTTCGT
The DNA here is from genome assembly GCF_054136105.1 of Typopeltis vanoorti. Taxonomy (NCBI): domain Eukaryota; kingdom Metazoa; phylum Arthropoda; class Arachnida; order Uropygi; family Thelyphonidae; genus Typopeltis; species Typopeltis vanoorti. Next base: position 16,201,142 of record NC_143556.1, read on the forward strand.
GAAATCTCTATTCCAGAGAAGGCAGTTGGGAAAACTCGTTCGAATTAACAAATATCATCTTGCATAGCTAACTGTTAAGAGTTAGGTAGGAGTAATCATTAACAAAGCCACAACATGGTTCCCTAAGGGAACATAGTCATCACCCACGCACGGAGATATTTACCGGTATTTAGGATTTGTGTTCCTCTCACCAAAGGAAATTCATCTCTTCCATATTTGAACTCACTAGGACTAATTTGGTAGTCTTCAGCTGCCAATTAACCAAAATGCGTCTCCCTAAATTTCAAATTTAATTAAATGGAAGAAACCGTCGGCCACAATTGACTTTTCTTCATTTCTTGCTAACTCAATTACTTAATTAATGAGAGCGCAACTCTGATTAATTAAGCACCAGAGAAGGTATCCCCAGAGATATCTCAATTAAGAGCCCACTGGCGAGCAAATAGGACTGAATTTGTTAACATTTCTCATTAAATACCATCTAATTCACCGTGAGCGAACCTTTCCCTAAACATTCAGACTAATTCCGACTTCTTTCATTCAGCTAATTAAATGGGAGAATTCTTCTACAGCTGATTATTCTTTTACTTGAGGAGCGGTTTAACGTTCTCCCTAAAATTATCCCTAAATAAAAGTTAATGTAATTGCACAGTATAGGTGTTTTTTCTCTTAACTATTGTGATGAATTTTATTTAGAAAAAAAAAACTTAGGGAGATAGAGATAGAGAGAGATGTATTTCGACCCAATTAAGGTAATTTGGTTTTGAAATAAATAAATTTCTATAAAATCCTACCTGATAGAAAATATTTTCACTATAACTTAATCATATAAACATCCTACCAAAAAAAAAACAACATTCTAAAATTATAGAAATATAGGACTTTATAAATCCATCGTTATTTTAAGCCAAATAATTGAATTTGAACTTTAAAAAAAGTTTGAAAATTGAGCAGGCTTATGCTTGTGAGAATATAGCCTTCCAGCATCGGAGTTGTCTTCGTATTATTGCATAACTTAAAGACATAAACTCTGTCCAAGAGCCCGTGTGTTATCCTTTTATTAGCTTTTGATGTTTCGAACTGTCGGTTCTCATCCGAGAATAGACAGAGATCTTAAGAGGACAAACTCTTCTTCTCAACACTCTAGAAATCCAATGTTAGAAAGTTGTATTTTTTAGAAGTGAATTCTCAGTGGGTGTGTAAATTGTAATAATTAACCGTCAATTATTACAATTTACGAAAGAGGCTACAACTTCGATTTAGCATCGTAAAGTTATAGATATCATAAATCCATTATAATTATAATGTAAATTCATTATCATGCCATGGTCGCAGTTTAAAAGGCAAGCATGGCATATTTTCGTGTCTTTTAAGTGCAATATCTAAGGGTAACTCAGGTGCCGAAGGATATATTCTCATAAGCTCTCTGGCCAGTTCCGAAATTCTTTATGTTTCAGTTCACTTATTTGGCAATGAGATAAGTGGATTTATAACAAATTGATGCTTTTAGCCTCTTCCTTCAGTTATTATAATTTTGAAATAGTCTATTCTTGCTAAGAGTCTTTTTAATTAGGATTTTCACTTTATTTAATAATAAAACCTTAGTTCAATCATTTTAATGAGAATGGGGGATAAAATAGAAAAAATTCCTCTAACGTTTATTTAGGGACTGAATTACTATAAAAATATAAACTTCATTGAAGGGGAAAAAATATTATTAGGTGACACCTCTAAGGAATCCAAAGAGTCATTGTGCGAGGGCACCCCACTATACACAACTTCACCGTCCATGCTACTTAATCTCTCAAATACATACAACGGCACTATCACCATCAGTACACAATGCCGTCTATTGCTACAATCACCAACCTAATATTTTTGCGTGTGTTCTCTAGCCGATTTGCATGGATGTGGGTTTCCGGGGTTTTCAACTCGCATATAGGGGAAAACAAAACTTGCTGCCTTCGTATGAGACCGCTAATTCACCTTCAATTGAGAAAGCTTATAAATATTCCTTTCGTCACGACGACAATCGAACGCAGGTCTTTTCCAATCGAAGGGTGTGTTGTCCCGTTCGTCTTCTAATTGTCCTACGGAGGTGCTTTCCTAAAATACAAAAAAAAATCAGAATGATTAACTACAACTCTGAGTTTACTTAGGACTTGTATTTAGAAATAAAACTGTAACTTTTTTTAGGAATAATTCTTCAGAGAAATCCGTGCTGAAACCAATCAAAGGTAGAAATTGAATTCCTACTTGATTGGAATAAATTGATCTGACATTAATTTAAAAAAATAATTAGAACTGTCGTATTTATTACAACTGCTGTTTTGAGAAAAAAAATCTTTCCTGTAAACAAGAATGGAGTAGCAGGAGACATCCTCTTCATACAATTCTCAGATGGATTTCGTTTGCGCTAGTGTCATATTCCAATGAAACTCGCTCAATTATTCCCACACTGCCGTGTTTGTTCTTTGTGCGCTTTTCTCGTGGTGCGTGGGATGTCCTGAGGCGACTGGGATGCAATTGCGAGACAGAACTTCAAACGCAAAGAACGAAGGAGGAGGATGGTCAAACAGTGATCTAATGCACGCAAGCTTCTCATTGTATAATTACAGCATCGAGACAACAGAGTGGGCGTCTACGTCGGGTATTTCCCGCAGCATTTTCACGGAGTGTTCATTCTTTATTGTTGCCGTCAACAAACGTATGAAATCTGGAGACGCAGATGGCTGAATGCTCCTCTTGTTACTAACTGCCGCGGTTTAAATTCAAATCAAACTTTCCTCGCGCATGAAAATGTGTTTTGATTTAACTTCGTCCCATCGATTATTGCCAGAGGGGAAGTGGAAACGCCTTTCGCTTGCCGCTTATGTATTTCTCATCTGGAAGAGAGAAAACTGGCAGAGATTTGAAAGGGATTAAACTTCGGCGAAGTTTTCTTCCTTTGGTCAGACGGCTTCTCTTAGGGGATCTGAACTAGGGAAGAATGCATTACGTAGTTCGGACACACACACACACACACACACACACACACACACACACACACACACACACACACACACACACACACACACACACACACACACACACACACACACACACACACACAAACGGGCTCTTTTTAACCTTCGCCCAGTCAAATCACGCTCCCCATCAGATGTGGCCAAAAGGGAACTCGCTTTATTGTAGCCATTCTCCATTCGTTCTCGCATCATTTCACTCTTATTCCTTCTCGTATGTGTGTGTGTGTGTGTGCGCACTGGCGAGTGCACTTCTCCTATCAATCTGCTCTCTTCTTTTAGCTTGTCAATCCTCTTGCTCCGTCTTTCTGTATAGCTCTCCATTTTCAAGTTTCCCTCTCTATCTATCTGATGATTTTTTCTTTCATTTTTTTCCGTCATAAAATTTTACTGGCTCTGTTTCTCAACAAATGTTCTCTTTCTGTGTATTCACTGTAATTTATTCTATATTTCAGAATATTTCACTCTTCTAGACATCTTTTTCCCAGTTGTTCAGTTTGTTTCAAACTAAGCTCTCTGTCCTCCAAAATATACTTTGTTTCTCTTTCTCCAAAGTGATCCATGTTTCGGAAATTTTTATGCTTATTAACAATCCAGGTTTTTGTTGTTGTTGATTCATCCCTGAAAATCATCTCTGAACGAAGTTAGTTATGAAAAACAACGGAGTCGTGAAAAGTATGAAGCATATTTGTTTTAAAAATTTTGCCGCCCCCCCTCACCAAAACTTGAAAGTTTTTTTTTTCTTGCTTTTTACTCATAAAAAATTGTCATACCATCGATAATAGGCTCATAGTTTTAGTTGCTTACGTGCACCCACCTCGATCCTTAAGTATAAGATTGTGTGGTGAAGATAAAACCAGTGTTTGACAAAGAAATTGGACATAACACATTAAAGGTTTTTTCCTACTAAAACAAACGACGAATAAAATATTTTATTTTTTATATTTATTTGAAAGCTGTGGCTACGAAGGATTCTCGAATCATTCATTTCCTTCACCCCCATCCCCCCCAAAAAAACTAAGAATCAATGCAAGGAATACAATTAGCTTAATTTATGCCTCCTGGAATCCTTCTCTCTCTCTCTCTCTCTCTCTTGTGTGTTATACTGCACCAACTTCTGCGAGATGATTATCCTGAAGTAGATTGTAAAAATTCCATGTTTGAACTTCAGTAGAGTTCGATCTCCTAGAGCAGGGTTTCCTGAGTATTAACCCTTAGCCCGCCCATGGTAATATTGTATTAGAGGTTTACAACCCTTCGCGTTGGGTTGACACATTAAAAAATAGTTAAAAAAACTAAAGAATGTTATACAGTATACGTTAATTACATTATGTACATAACGACTCAAAACTTGGATTTTAAATTCCTATTAGATACACTCTGGCCATTTATGTTTGAAAGTTCAACTATTCTTATACTGCATTTTTATAATTCTTTCTTAATTTAATTTTTATCGGCAGAGGGAGAGTACTAAAACATTTTTGGTATTACAAGTGTCTTGTTGATGTATTATGTGATTTGGAGGTCGAAAAATCTTTGATGTAAACATGCGTTAGGGTCTTTGATGAAGAATATTATCCAATTTGCATAAATATTTTAGAGGTAGAGTTGGTGTTGAGCCCCTTTTATGGGGAGGTACGGCATCACCTAACCCCCCCCCCCCTCTATTGTTATCCGAGTTCAAGACCGACATAGCTGACAATTCAGACCTATGGATGGAGGGATTGTCTTAAGTATTCCTGACTGTATCCGTGTGTGTGTTCACGGGGGCGGTTTGCTGCTTGCGGGATGAAAATCCCCAGATAAACTGGGGGGAAAACCTTGCTATCCACGCCCAAGACCGGCTAACTTGGCTATAGCTGAGGAAGATCCTTAAGCTCCTCACGTCGTTGATGGGAATCGAACCTAGGACACTCCTTCACCAGGCATGTGGTTGCAAAGCGTACAGCCACTAGGCTAACCGCGCGGATCTTCGCAATAATACAGTACTTGAGAAAGGATATTAATATCCATTATTTTCGAAACTTACGCGAGGGATTTTATTAGAATACAGTCTTCTTAAATCAAAGTTCCCTTGGTATTACCCTACTTACAAGAGGCGAAGGATTCTGCTCAGAAGCCTGTGTGTGGTCCTCGTCAAAATCCAGTCATTGAAAAGACGACAAATTCTTCTTTTGAATAACTTAAAAGATCTTTATATTTAATATAGTGTATTCAATATAGCATTTTAGGTGCACAACGATTCGAAATTTCGGTGCATTGAGAGAAGGTATTCATTCCAGTGTAACTTAGGTTATATACTTTGGATTTAAAAATGTGTGGAAATATTAAACTATTCTTCACCTAAACCATAAGCATATCGGTGGCATGCAATATAGTCCATTTTCAGTCCCAAAAGTCAGTTATAGTTTTCATTTCTTCAATTTCTATAGAGTTTGAATTTGTTCTCAAATCTGATCATGCAAGAGGATTAGAACAAAATATGCGAGCTTGTGAAATAATCCAAAAAGAAAAGTTTAAAGCGAAACATCTAAAATAAGCAGCCCTATCCATTAGCTGAGATCTAAGAAACCAGCTATTAATATAATAAATGTAAAACGAGTAATGTATAGCACTTCAATTAAGTATTCAGTCAATTTCCAATAAAGACGAAAACCACCCTCAAGGTACGTGCCCATTATGTAATTCTAACACGTGTTTATGAGCTGAGAGGCTTATGCTTCGGCGATAAATTCCCTTAAGGGAAACTCATAGAAGAATTGAATAATTGCGTTCTCTCGCGAATATTTTATTAAACATTCTTTTGTCTCTACGTAGCAAAACTTGAAATACAATCTTCCAGGCTTTTAAGAAAATGCGCATTGAGGTACAGACAGACAAAAGGTTTTACGGAATTCATTAAGAAAGAAAACTAGATTCTGTTTGCAGAGATAAATATTCATTATTTTGTTACTGAAGGCGAAGAGAAAGTGGAAGTATTCACAGACTTAAGAGAACTACAAATGAAACAAATTACAGAAATGTTGTAACAAAAAGGGAAAGAAAACAACTGAAAATGAATTTAACGCGTTATCATTGCGATTAGAAATGGACTTTATCCTATGGGTTGAACTATTAAAACAAATCAGAAAAACAAGAAAAAATGATTGAGAGATCGGTGCTTTTACTGATTTATATTGGGATCTACAATAGTTTCACATTCTAGCATTGGAATCGATGTATCGTCATGAATAATTCATTTGTCAGACGTGAGACACGAGTTAAAAAGAGCAGAGCAGGTGTGTCTATACTTCTCGGTTCTATCCATAATTAGACAATTTATAGACTCTACCAAACAGTTTCTGACATTGCGCTGCAACTTAGTAGAAGGATTCTACGAATATCACCATTTTGTTGCGCATTAAGATCGCAGAGGTTGCTGAACGGACTAGATGATACTATGAAGACTGTTCCATTCTATGTAGAGTGTGCTGAAGCAGTAGAACTTTGTGGTCAAAGCGAATCGCTGAATTCATTTCGAGCTGCTTCGATGGCTAAGATTCGCTTTTAGACCAAGTCCATATCTATTCTAATACAGTTTTGATCTACGACTGATTTACGAACGTTGTTCTAGTTTTATGAACATGTTCTAGACCAGGAATGGAGACATCTAACTGTTTATTACCTTAAGAGGAGCTGCACATCTAAGCAAACACATCTGATGAGATTTCCGTCACTTGGTTGTTGTCTGGAATGAACCTACAGATTTCGAGATGGAAGTCACAGCATTCTTAAGTCTCTCTGTCTGACATTATGAATCATCTTAAAAAGGTAAGACTGCCTTCCTTTTCATCTTGGTTGTTTTTGTACCATGTTTTGTAAATGAGCATTGCCCCCTTATAGTTTTTATTCATATCATGGGATTATTACAGACGAAAGCCACTCACCGAGAAGCCAAAGACAGTCATATCAAGAACTTGCTTAATTAACCAAAAAGAAGACAGAAAAGTAAGAATAATAGGTTTGCGTCTAAAGTTTGTTTTTTAATTTCTGATACGATGGAATGTTTCTTAATATGTTCAAATATTTAAATATTTCGAAAATAAAATTTATTTCTTTTGGATATAGCCCATTTCTCTAATTTTTCATGCTGTTCCTCTAAATAAACACGAATATTTATAGGCCATTTGCTTATTTTCTTAAAGGAGCGGCCCCTAGTATTAAATTATTGGCTTTTTGTTGCAGGTCAATTAAGACATGAATGATATGCGTTCAGAACATATGTTGAAAAAGAAATTATATGAAAAAAGCAATTTTTGACATACGTTTGGAGGAGCTGTTTGGTTAGCGCTGTTTATTAACTGCATGGGGTAATTTCGGTTTTTAAAACTGATAATTTTTTGATCTCCTTATTAAGATAACTATTAGTGGTCGAAAATTTATACGCGTTTATAAATTGTGAGAGAATAACTGATTTTCTAATGGAATAAGAATGACAAGAGTGCACGTAAAGTGCACGTAATTACCGATGTGTAGGTTTATGGAATATCTTTGTGGCTATGTGGTTGATAGATCTAATTAAGGTGTAAATTTAGGAAATGTGTTGATTTTTTCGTGTTGTAATTCTATAGTGAACTAAAGTCTGTTCCTAAAAATCGTTAAGTGAAGCTTGTAAAGAAGAGACACGTGCTGTTCCCCAATATTTAAAACATCGTCCACATATCGGCCATAAAATGTAATGCGTGGGGGGGGAGACGAGGGAAAGGTTTAATAAGTTAGACTCTAGATGCCACAAAAATAGTTTGGCCAACTGTCCACTAATACTTTGGCCCGCAGGAAGTCCGAAAATTTGAATATAGATATCAAATGATTTCAAAGTATGGTTTTCTAGGAATAATGTGTGAACGATGTCTAATGCTCTGAGGGCATCCACATCCGAATATAGCACGGCTGCATCAAACGAAATTAGGATGTCTTTATGGGATAACGTTATCCCATAAAGACATCTCTTTACGGCTCACACACCGTAAAGGGATATTTTTATGTTTATCTTTTATTTTTAACTTTCAGTCGTGTATTCATCATATTGGCCCATCATGGCACCACTGTATGTATTCCATTGTGTTTTAATTTCCGTATTTGTTTATCTCTACTCCATTTCCTACTGAAAAAAAAAGCTCCGTGTACTTTTAATCTCATCGATGGTCTTTAATCTTCTTTTATAGTTTAAGACTTCCGTTTATATTTTTACCAATTTTATATTTCCTGATGTTGTTTCATCAAAAAATTTAAGGGAAAAACGAGGATCCTCCAAAGGTATGACAAAATTACTTTTTTCATATAACCCCTTTTTAAATATGTGATTTGAACGCATATCATTCATTTCTTAATTGAACAGCAGGAAAAAGCCAATGATTTAATACTATGGGTGCGTCTTTAGAAAATAAGCAAATGGGCTATAAGTATTCCTGTTTATTTCTTTTGTTCCAAATTTAGTCATTTTTCATTCGGTTTTATTACTAGTTTCTTATAAATTAAACAAATTATGCGAGGCAAATGTTTTTTTGTTTCATTTGTCTCAGTCACGAATGTACAATACGTTACGCAACAAGGAAGATGCAATCCCGCTGCTGCCATCTTCATGCCACACACCCAACCTCGGATTTTCTGTTAATTATTATTATTATTATTATTATTATTATTATTATTATTATTATTATTATTATTATTAAGAGATACCTCCAGAAAATCAGGGACTCATCGAGGTAGGCCACATATTTATTCTTGAATTCATTCACACTGCTTGCACTCACACATCCAAAGGCAATCCATTCCAATCACGCACCATCCTCGGAGAGAAAAATCTAGCCCTCACCACCTTCTTAGCGGCATTCATTCTTAGCTTCCAAGGATGATTTTTTGTCCTTTCCCCACCTCCATAAATTGAAAAATTCCATTAATTGAATCTTGTATGACCCTTTCAGAAAATTTTAAGCCTCAATCATATCACCCCTCTTTCTCCCGTTTGCTAGTATCTGCAGTCTACAAATTCTCAATCTGCCCTCATAATCAGTATTCCACAATCCCTGATATCATTTTTAACACTCGCCTTTGTACTCTCTCCAATATATCAGAATCACAATGGAAACCAGGAGACCAGACCTGCGCACAATAGTCCAAGTGAGGTATTATCAAGGCCTTGTAAAGAGGTAAAATAACATCCTTATCTTTAGATGTGAACATTCGTTTCCGCGTTGCAATTATCTTTTGAGTTGTATTTGCAATCTTTGCCACATGGTCCCTGAACTTCAACTTCCTATTTGTTAACACCCAAAGATCCCCAGCCTCATCAGTTTCTTCTAGCATAATCCCACCAATATAATACGACATTAGATATCTAATCATGCCGAAGTGAATAACTTTATATTTACTGACATTGAACTGACACCCATTTTCTCATGCCCACAATTCCAGCCTATTCAAATCATTCTGCAAGTACTGCATATTAACAGCATTCCTGATTACCCTACCTATCTTTTCATCATCAGGAAATAGCTGTATGTCGGTTGCCAAATCTTTCCCAATATCATTAATGTACAAATTGAGCAACAGACCAAGAGGTGATCCTTGTGGTTCACCACTGGTTACCTTGCAGACTCACATCTCCCGTATGCCACTTTTTGATATCTGTCAGGCAGCCATTCCCCTTGTCTAGTTCAATGGTAACATTGTTATAGAATGTGAGCAAGTTGCTAAACCATTGCCTTCCCTTAGTAAAGACATGTTGCTCATTGCAAAGTATAAATTCACTTTCGACCCATTTCTGAATACGAAGCCTAACTAATTTTTCCAAAATCTTCACCACCACTCTGAGATACTAATTGGTCGATAGTCGCATACATCGCTCCTTGCACCACCCTTCTGCAATGGAATTACCATACATTCCTTCAATTCCTGCGGAATCTTTCCTGTTCTGAGACTCATATTAAACAGCCTGGTCAAAGGAATGACCAGTTCAGCTGAACACTCTTTTAGCACACGTGCTGATATTCCATCAGTCCCTACTGCTGAATCTTATTCAGTTTGTTCAACAGCTCTAATACCTCGTCCTCATACACCTGAGTTTCTTCATCCAGTGAAGAGGTAGCAGTGAGCTCGATATCGCGTTCACCAAGTTAATAGCTTTTAACAAAATGGACACTCATTAGTTGAACAACCTCTTCTGCATTTGTAACCCTCACGGTATCTGCATTCATTAGAGTTATTCTTTCATATTCATTCTTTCTTTTACTTGTAGCATATCGATAGAATTCTTGTGGGTGTCTTTAGCATGCAGAGCCAGTTTTTTTCTTACTCAGACTTTGCTTTCCGTACAACAGTTGTGACTGTTCTAGTCTGTTGCTTATAATTTTCATAATGCACATCATCCTTATGTACACGATATTCCTTCCATATCATTTTCTTACGAATCTCTTGCTTAATAAGATTACACATCATCCATTTGACTCCTACTCTATTTATTCTTCGAACTCTCGAAACAGACACATTCTGATATAGCATCATTTAAGTATTGTTTAAATGCTTCCCATGCATCCTCGATATTCTTTTCATCCAGCAACCGATCCCATTCCACTGAACTTAGTATACTCCTCAGTTGGTCCTAATTTCCTGCTTTGTAGTTCAGCATGTAACCTTTTCTGAATGGCACATTCATAAACTTAGTCACTTACCAAGTGAGTACCGCATGATCACTGTCACCAAACGGAGGCAGTATAGTTACATCGTTAAGTGAAACGCCCTCTGACACTATAATCAAATCTAACACTCTTTGCCCTCGAGTTCCTTCTGTCACAGGCTGCTTGAGGAGGTCGTCTCGCAACAGCTCAATAAATGCATTTTCATTCTTCTCATGAGATTCTGCTGCTACGCAATCAATATTTCGATAATTAAAGTTTCCCATTATGATTACTCTTTTCGCGCTCACCTTTTCTATTTGGTGATGCATTTCCTCATCACCAACAACCGATCCACGAGGTCTGTAACAACATCCCACTATTTAATTTGTCTTGTTAGATTCTACCTCACACCAGATGGCTTCAAACTCACTTCCACATGAAATACTGTTAGTAGTACTATACCACAATCATAGGTCTCAACCCTAACTGGATTCAAGTCATCCGATATCATTAGCAGCACTTCCCCCTCCTCTCCTATCCTTCCTAAAAACAGTGTACCCTTTACACTCGATACCAGGTGATGTCCAAGTCTGACTGATGCGTATAATCTGAGGCCCCAGCATATTGACTAAGGCAACAAACTCTATTCCTTTGTTTTTGATACTCCTAGCATTCGTGTACAGACATAATTATATATCTGCATGTTCTTTTGTATACTCTTGTGTGCAGTCTGCCTGACACAGTTGGACATCTTGCAGATCTCTATTCGTCTCTAATGCCTTACACATGTAGACATCTTTGCACACATATGATGGGTCCGAACCGGACGAACACAAACCCGAAATGGTTCCATGACAAGCCCACTCCCGTCATTAACACAGTTATCTAACATTGTCGCGCTTACACTCCCATTCACACCATTCCTCCCTTTATAATTTAGTTTCCCTGACTCTCTGTGTTAGGTCTCATGCCAATTATTAGTATTTCCAGACTCCTGATACCAAGCGCATTCGGGTGTAGGCCATCCCTCTTATACAAATCCAATCTTCTCTCAAACTCACTCCACACATCCAAAAACTCGCATCCATTCCTTCCACACGGCCTACGCATCGAATCGTTTGCCATCATAGCCCTTCTTCTTAATTCATTTTTATCATAGCGAGGTAAAATACTGACGATTTTCATTTTCTCACTCTTCACTCTCTCCGCTTCTCGCAACCCTTTCGTGTCCTCTCTCATGCTGAACTTATCGCCAGTTAAATCGTTCGTACCCACTACAACTACGATTTCGTTTACTTTTCTTTTCTGTTTTTGAATTGCTTCCTTTATAGTCTTAATTTATGCTACTGGAAAGCTCGAAGTTATAACTTGCTCATCAATGGCATGTTTTATTATAGAGTCACCATATCAAATAACTGCTTTGTTTTTTTTTTTTTACTAACAACATCACTTACCTGATTTCCGTTACTTCATTGTTTTCTTTCCGTTATATTCGTGACTTCCGTTGCAATGATGATTTAAGAAGTATTATTTCTTCCTCAGCCGACGTTAGCTGATGATTTTTGGTATTTAATATTGAATAAAATCACAAATATTTCCTTCGTGTGATTTTCTTCATAAATAAATACTTCCTCATTTTTTTTAATTCTCAAAAGAAGGCAGAGCACTAAGAGCGTAACTTTTTTTTTTTTTTGGAAATCATCGGGCAGCCCGTCTCCATCCTTAGCTGTTAGTAAAACAGTGTCCGGAGATGTCATTGCTTTTTAAGGCACTGGGGCAAGAGTTTGGCAGATAATTACCGCAGTCCTAAAATACTAACGCAATCATATTAGTCGGAAGCGTCGTGGTTTAGAATTACAGCACGAGAAACGTTTCCCTAAAGCTATGAGTCCTTAATAACATTTACTTATTTAATATTGCAGAGCCTGTGTAGCTCATAGGATGTGGCGTTTGCACACCACGGCGCTTGGCCGCAAGAAGGAAGACTTGGTTTCGAGTCTAGTCGGCGACTAGAGGAAATTTTTCTAAACCTTTTTTCGACCGGTTCCCGAGTTAGTCGATCTCTGGCACGGGCAAGCGGGTTTTCTCTCCCGGATACTCGGGGTTTTTCGTCCTGTAAACTCAAGAAAATCGACTGTAGAACCCACACTATTTCAGACATTAAATATATTGTGTTAGGGTTAGGGACCATGAGATGGCTGCACTTGTGGAGCCGTCTCTCTCTTCACTGTGTGCCGCTTAATTAGTGAAAGCCTTGGGCCAGCTATCTCTGATTGGGGGAGATTGAACTGCCCACTCAGTCTCCAACAGTTAGATAGGGGTAAATGGCCTCGCCTACTCCCTATACGGGAATAAAAAGGCGTTTGGATTTTTTTAAATTTAATATTGCATTACAAAAAAACAATTTAAAATTGAATAATTTCATCATCATCAGTTTCCTGATAAGTACCCCCAAAGGATATACAGGCTGCGTAATTGAGTTCACATTAATACTGATCTCCAATCAGTTACCTAATTTCATGAATGCTGAAATGTTTTGTTAACTATAATAAAAAATATCCCGCAGCATTTAAAACACGTGTGATCATCAGATCTCATTTCTAGCTTTTATTACATCTTTCCCCATGCATTGTGTGGTGTGGCCAGTAAACAAGACAAAATTGTGTGCTTATCAGGAAGGACGACATTGCAAGCCGATTTTGCAAATGATGCTATGTTCAATGGGAAAGTTCATGGATTACGACAGATTCATTAACTATCTTTCGTTGTTGAATGCATCATATGGAAGTTCAAGGTTATGCGCATAAACGATCAGCCATTTAAAAATAAAAATAAATAGTCTGATTGGCCAGATTTTGGACTAAGGCTATGTTAACACTGCGTTTTCATTCAGAAGACAGTTCTATTTATGAGTTTCCTTTTCCCTTCTATCCTATTTTGAACTCTTAAATTAAAGCAGTAATACCCGAACTTGTATTTGGCAAAGTTTTCAACTGGATTTTAATGATTTTTAATATGCGATGCGCCGTTTCATATCATGAAAATTCAGACTTTAAAGAAAATGAACTGCTTCTTTCCGATGGACATCATCTAAGATAAGAGAATATCTCCTCCATCCACGATTGCGCTGTAATTAACGCCACCTGGTGTCAATGGATAATCGTGATTTGTAGATTTAAAA